>NC_057809.1:373113436-373116515 GCF_018294505.1 Triticum aestivum | reverse complement strand
TCCTCCAGAGGTGGGGGCAGGGGCGAACCGCGCCGCTGGAGATGTCGAAGGTGACGGTACCTGCTGAAACGGGAACACCAGCTCATCAAAGTACACATGCCGCGAAGTGAAAACGCGGTGGGACACTGGATCATAGCACCGGTAACCTTTGGTGTTGGGAGGATAACCAAGAAAAATGCAAGGAAGTGACCGGGGTGCGAGTTTGTGAGGAGCAGTGGACACGGTGCTAGGGTAACAGAGACACCCGAAGATGCGAAGACCATCATAAGATGGAACCGCATCGAAGAGGAGCTGGTGCGGAGTGTAGTTCTACCGGGAACGACAGGGGCGGATGTTAATGAGGAGGCTGGCGGTCGTGAGCGCGTCCGGCCAGAACTGAGGAGGCACGTAGGAGTGGAAGAGCAACGTGCGGACACATCCATTAAGAGTGCGAAGGACGTGCTCGGCGCGACCGTTCTGCTGGGACGTGTAGGGGCATGTGAGGCGAAAAATGGTGCCGTGGGACACAAGTAAATTGCGGACGGTGACGTTGTCAAACTCCTTGCCGTTGTCAGTTTGCAAGGTGAAAGTGCGTTATATCGACTAGAGGGGGTGGGGGTGGATAGGCGATTTTTATGAAAGTCTTCAAAACGTGGAAGTTATGAAGACAAACGATAGAAATAAACCTATTACCCTGCAGCGGAAGGTAGACTACACTAGGCAAGCCATAGTCAAGTATTCAATAGAGTAAAAGCACAATGACTAATAGCAGCAATGTAGTAAGGATCAGGTAGGAAGATATTATGAAGCCAAACAGAACACGCAGTCACTCAGTGAAGATAAAGATAGTGCAATCATACAATGACTTCATAAGGAGTAACAGTACGTAAAGAGAAGGGAAGGATGAAACCAGTGACTCGTTGAAGACAATGATGTGTTGGACCAGTTCCAGTTGCTGTGACAACTGCACGTCTGGTTGGGGCGGCTAGGTATTTAAACCTGAGGACACACAGTCCCGGACACCAGTCCTGAACACGCAGCTCAGGACACCCAATCCTCACCGTATTCCCCTTGAGCTAAGGTCACATAGACCTCGCCCAATCACTCTGGTAAGTCTTCAAGGTAGACTCCCAAACCTTCACAGACTTTGTTCACCGGCGATCCACAATGTCTCTTGGATGCTCAGAACGCGACGCCTAACCTGCTGGAGGATTCACAATCCTCAAGTGTAATAAGTTTTCAGATCACACAGACAAGAAGACTTAAGTGATGCCCAATTCTCTTTGGCTCTGGGTGGTTAGGGCTTTATCCTCGCAAGGAATTCTCTCTCAAAGGCTTCGAGGTGGGTTGCTCTCAAACGACAAAAGCCGTATACTAACTCTGAGCAGCCAACCATTTATGGTTGTAGGGGGTGGGCTATTTATAGCCACTAGGCAACCCGACCTGATTTGTCCGAAATGACCCTGGGTCACTAAGGAACTGACACGTGTTCCAACGGTCAGATTTCAAACTCACATAACAACTTTACTTGGGCTACAAGCAAAGCTGACTTGTCCGACTCTGGACAAGATTCGCTCTCATAGTCTTCACTCGAAGACATAGGTTTTGGTTAGGCATCACTTCAGTCATTCTGACTGGTTCTCTTGGACCCCACTTAACAGTACGGTGGTTCCTATGACTCAATAAAGAAGAAAAATCACTACGAAAGATCTAAGTCTTCAAGCTCCATAGGCTTCATGTGATGTCTTCTCTTGTCATAGACTTCAATGTGAATATCTTCATATAACACCTTTGACTTCAATGTCTTCATACATTTTTAGGGGTCATCTCTGGTAGGAAAACCGAATCAATGAGGGACTTCTACCTGTGTTATCCTGCAATTCTCACAGACACATTAGTCCCTCAGCTAGGTTTGTCGTCAATACTCCAAAACCAACTAGGGGTGGCACTAGATGCACTTACACAAGGCGAGAATGGGACGACCGAACTGTGTGGTGACATATGAATAAAAGGCTGTGAGTGTGGCAAGAGCGTCGGACTTGCGACGGAGAGGGAATGTCCACACATAATGAGAAAAATCATCCAATATCACCAGATAGTATAAATAGCCCGTGTTGCTAGCAACCGGGGACGTCCAAACATCACTATGCAATAGCTGAAACGGAAAGGTGGAAATGTTTGTAGACTCGCTAAAGGGAAGACGAAAGTGCTTGCCAAGACGGCAAGCCTCACAAGTATGATTGTCGACCTTATTACATGAGAAAGAAAAACTCTGAAGAATCTGACGCATAACGGTGGAGTTGGGATGACCAAGACAGGCATGCCAAAGATCGACACTGGCGGCGAAGGCGACGGGACGACGGGTGGTGGTGGCGCCGGAGGGGTGCACTGGGAAAGCTCGTCCGGGCTGTCACATCGGTGGAGTACCTTCCGTGTACGGGCGTCCTTCACAGAAAAACCGATATCATCAAATTCAACGGTGATAGGGTTCTCACGAGCAAGGCGACGAACAGAAACAAGATTAGTAACTAAGTTAGGAGACACAAGAACATTAGACATATGGACAGGAGTAGAAGTAGACGTAAAAGTCATATGACCGACATGTGTAATGGGTAGGGAGGAACCGTTACTAACGGTGATACGGGTGGGAGTATGAACGGGAGTGGCAGACGTGAGGTTACCGGGATGAGCAGTCATGTGAGCGGTGGCGCCTGAGTCCATGTACCAGTCACCACCGCCACCATAAGATCTCGGTGACGGGGCGGAGTGCAGGCGGCGAGTAGGGCCGAGTCCCACGGCGGCGGTACCTGCACCGAAGGCTGACGCGGCGGTGGCGCCGTAGGCAGGCGTGATCCCGTAGGCCGACGCGGACCCGTAGGCGGGCGCAGGCGGGAGGGGGGGGGGGCACCGTAGCCGCTGTAGGGAGTGGCGTTCTGCGCAGCGAAGAGAGCCTGATAGCCCGCCGGGCGAGGCCCAAGGATGCCCGGAGCAGGAGCCCGAGGAACCGACATGGAGTACGCATGGACGGCGCCGGTCCACGGGTTGTTGACGTACGTCCATGGGGGTGTCACCTGCTGCTGCTGTTGATGAGGGCCCCCCG
>NC_057809.1:373109080-373113147 GCF_018294505.1 Triticum aestivum | reverse complement strand
GACGGCCTGTGGAGGGGCACCACGTGAGGTGCTGGCGGCAAGGGCGTGATGCTGCACACGTTTCTTGACCCCCTTCATCCGGCGCTCCTCCAACCGCAAGTACGCCACAAATTTGGGGAAGGAGGGCTCCGGCATCAAGGTGAGGTTGGAGGCGGCGCTGCCGAAGTCCTCGTTGAGGCCGGCGGTGAGCGTGCTGAGGAGGAGGTCGTCATCCACCTTGGCTCCAATGTCACGGAGCTCATCCGTCAATGTCTTCAGACGGCGGCAGTAGTCATCAATGGACTGTTCATCATGGTGACAATCAAAAAATCCCTGCTGGAAAAAAACGCGGCGCCGAAGCATGTTGTCGGTGAAGAGGCCGTTCAGCTTGACCCACAAGGCACGGGCGTCGTCGCCGGCGCTCACGACTGTGTGGAATAAGTCCTTGGAGATGGTGGTGAAGAACCACCGGATGATCGTGGCGTCGATCGCGGTCCACTCGGCGTCGTCCACCATGGCGCGGGAGTCTATGGTGCCATCCACATGATCCACGAGGTTGTTCTCGCGGAAGAACAACGAGAAGTACGCGTTCCACATGAAGTACGTGGAGTTGGAGGCGTCGAGGACCACGGAGACGCGTGCATGGACGTTGATGTCACGGATCTCAGCAGGGTCGACGACGAAGGGGTTGGAGTAGGTGGAGGCGTTGGACGATATGGCTGCGAGGTCGTGGGGAGGGAGGCGGCGCGGCTTGGGGAGAAGCGGCACGGCGGTGCAGGGCGGGTGGCGCGGCTTGGGGAGAAGCGGCGCGACAATGGAGGGCGGGCGGCGCGGTGGGAGAGCGGCGCGACGTGGAGGGGAGGGCGTGCGGGGAGGAGGGGCGGTGGCATGAGGCGGGGGCCCGAGGCGGTGGCTAGGGTTAGCGGAAGCGGGAGGATCGACTTGCGATAGTTACCATGTAGAGAATGATTTGGTACATCAATAATTATTGATCGTGCACTAGGCACATATATATAGGTACAAGGGGTGCGACCGGTGTCTTGTCTCCCAAGATACACGTACATACAGGGAGAGAGAGACACTACATGTGTGGCATACAAAACCCAGACCTATTTACATGTACACATGTTCAACACCGTCGACTACGAAGACATCTGTGATGATTTCGTTAATTTCAAGATGATGTGCCGGTTTAGTCTAGAAGGTGTTCATAGGGGTAGAATATACGTGCTTGCTTTCATAGAAGTGAATGAATATACGTATGTATAAGCCTTTACGTCTATACTGTATTAAAAAAGAATGGCAAAACCTTAGTCCCAAACAAGTTAGTTAAAAACTCATAAAATCTCGAAACTAACTCATAGTTCTGGAACATGGATAGTTAAGTTCCACGCATCCTTATCTATGACTAGGTTCGAAGACATAGAGCATCTACTCGTTCCCATGAAGAGTAGGTGAAGCAGCAGGGTCGTCGGTGGTGTTCGGCGGTGTAGAAGAGCTTGGAGCAGTGTCGAAGCGTGCTGAAGGAGGCGGCGGTGAAGTAGCATCGTCGTCATCCTCGATCACTCTGGCATTTACAGTGGCAGCAGAGGAAGAGAACTCAGAGTCTTCAAGAGATGGAGTTCGTCGCAGCACTGCCCTTCGAGGAGGTGTGGAGTCAAACTTGAAGCGCTCAGAGAAGCCATCCTCTTGAAGATCATCTTCAGAACACATCAGCGTCAGCCCTTTCCATGTGCGTCGAGAAGTTTCATGAGCAATAAAGGCATTTTTGGTGGAAAGATTGCGAATGCGATTAACATCCACCAAGAGGCTTTGCATTTGACGCTTCAGCCAGTCGTGATGCCTATCCTATTTCTGATGAAGAGCCACAAGAAGCTCTCGGTCATTGAGAACACGAGTGCGCTTCTTGGGTCGTGGGGCAGTTGTACTGTCAGTGGCTTCAGTGAGGGCAGGATGTGGTGCATGTGTAGTGCCAGCCAAAGGATACACACGAGTGACTGCTTCAACTCCTTCAATGTTCTCAAAAAAATTTTGATGCTCTGCATTCTGAAGACTTAGAGGTTCCTTGGCAGGCTCAGGATAGATGGCTTCAATAGACATATCCACATCAGGCAGAAAAATCCGATGATTGCGAGCAGATGGCTGATATGAGATAGCGGAGTGAAGTTTGATCAGCCGCATTACCCATGGGGCGTAGAACTTGAAGCCAAATAGATCAGAGCCTGATGCAGCAAGTTGGCGAATGAAGAAGTCTTGTGCATTGAAGCATTTTCCATGAAGAATATAGAAAACCAAAGTCTTCATTGCACCTTCCAGCTTGGCATGTGGAGAGTGCCCTTTGATGGGCCAGAGAGTTCGCCTTATGATGTGATAAATAGTCCTTGACAGATATTCTAGGTCTTCAACGAAGAACTCTTTGGGATATGCAGCATCTTGGGGTAATGGCTTCATCATACTGAGCAGCTGACTCATGTTAGGTTCAGGCTTCTGAAAGATGTGTTGGGGAACGTTGCAGAAAATTAAAATTTTTCCTACGATTTCACCAAGATCCATCTATGAGTTCATCTAAGCAACGAGTCAAGGGAGAGAGTTTGCATCTACATACCACTTGTAGATCGCGTGCGGAAGCTTGCAAGGTGATGATGGAATCGTACTCGACGTGATTCGAATCACCGATGACCAAGTGCTGAACGGACAGCACCTCCGCGTTCAACACACGTACAGGACGGGAGACGTCTCCTCCTTCTTGATCCAGCAAGGGGAAAGGAGAGGTTGAGGAAGACAGCTCCACCGGCAGCACGACGGCGTGGTGATGGTGGAGAGGCAGTACTCCGACAGGGCTTCGCCAAGCACACAACGGAGGAGGAGAGGTGTTGGGGAGGGGAGGGCTGCGCCTTGGAGGGTGGTCTGGCTGCCCTCCCCTCACCCCTCTATTTATAGGGGGAAGGGAGAAGGGGGCCGGCCCCCTAGAACCCATCTAGGGGGGGTGCGGCGGCCAAGGGGAGAGGGTGGCTTGCCCCCCAAGCCAAGGGGGCGCCCCCTCTAGGGTTCCCCCCTCAACCCTAGGCGCAAGGGCCCAAGGGAGGGGGTGCGCCCAGCCCACCAGGGGCTGGCTCCCTGCCCCACGCAGCCCATGTGGCCCCCCGGGAGGGGTGGCCCCTTCCGGTGGACCCCCGGAACCCTTCCGGTGGCCCCGGTACAATACCGGTATGACCCCGAAACTTCCCGGTGTCCGTTTGACAACTTCCCATATATAAATCTTTACCTCCGGACCCTTCCGGAGCTCCTCGTGACGTCCAGGATCCCATCCGGGACTCCGAACAACATTCGGTAGTCACACACTAGTCTTCCTAATAACCCTAGCGTCACCGAACCTTAAGTGTGTAGACCCTACGGGTTCGGGAGACATGCAGACATGACCGAGACACTCTTAGGTCAATAACCAACAGCGGGATCTGGATACCCATGATGGCTCCCACATGCTCCTCGATGTTTTCATCGGATGAACCACGATGTCGAGGATTTGATCAAACCCTGTACGCAATTCCCTTTGTCAATCGGTACGTTACTTGCCCGAGACTCGATCGTCGGTATCCCAATACCTTGTTCAGTCTCGTTACCGGCGAGTCACTTTACTCGTACCGTAATGCATGATCCCGTGTCCAACACCTTGGTCACATTGAGCTCATTATGATGATGCATTACCGAGTGGGCCCAGAGATACCTCTCCGTCATACGGAGTGACAAATCCCAATCTCGATCCGTGTCAACCCAACAGATACTTTCGGAGATACCTGTAATGCACCTTTATAGTCACCCAGTTACGTTGTGACGTTTGATACACCCAAGGCACTCTTACGATATCCGGGAGTTACACGATCTCATGGTCGAAGGAAGAGATACTTGACATTGGCAAAGCTCTAGCAAAACGAACTACACGATCTTTTATGCTATGCTTAGGATTGGGTCTTGTCCATCACATCATTCTCCTAATGATGTGATCCCGTTATCAACGACATCCAATGTCCATAGTCAGGAAACCATGACTATCTGTTGATCACAACGAGCTAGTCAACTAGAGGCTCACC
>NC_057809.1:373088630-373108641 GCF_018294505.1 Triticum aestivum | reverse complement strand
TACTTTCGGAGATACCTGTAATGCACCTTTATAGTCACCCAGTTACGTTGTGACGTTTGATACACCCAAGGCACTCTTACGGTATTCGGGAGTTACACGATCTCATGGTCGAAGGAAGAGATACTTGACATTGGCAAAGCTCTAGCAAAACGAACTACACGATCTTTTATGCTATGCTTAGGATTGGGTCTTGTCCATCACATCATTCTCCTAATGATGTGATCCCGTTATCAACGACATCCAATGTCCATAGTCAGGAAACCATGACTATCTGTTGATCACAACGAGCTAGTCAACTAGAGGCTCACCAGGGACATATTGTGGTCTAAGTATTCACACGTGTATTACGATTTCCGGATAATACAGTTATAGCATGAATAAAAGACATTTATCATGAACATTGAAATATAATAATACTTTTATTATTGCCTCTAGGGCATATTTCCAACAGTCTCCCACTTGCACTAGAGTCACCAATCTGGTTACATTGTGATGAATCGAACACCCATAGAGTTCTGGTGTTGATCATGTTTTGCACGCGAGAGAGGTTTAGTCAGCGGATCTGCGACATTCAGATCCGTGTGCACTTTGCAAATCTCTATGTCTCCATCTTGAAAATTTTCACGGATGGAGTTGAAACGACGCTTGATGTGCCTGGTCTTCTTGTGAAACCTGGGCTCCTACGTGAGGGCAATAGCTCCAGTGTTGTCACAGAAGAGTTTGATCGGCCCCGACGCATTGGGTATGACTCCTAGGTCGGTAATGAACTCCTTCACCCAAATCGCTTCATGCGCTGCCTCCGAGGCTGCCATGTACTCCGCTTCACACGTAGATCCCGCCACGACGCTCTGCTTGCAGCTACACCAGCTTACTGCTCCACCATTCAACATATACACGTATCCGGTTTGTGACTTAGAGTCATCCAGATCTGAGTCGAAGCTAGCGTCGACGTAACCCTTTACGACGAGCTCTTCGTCTCCTCCATAAACGAGAAACATGTCCTTCGTCCTTTTCAGGTACTTCAGGATATTCTTGACCGCTGTCCAGTGTTCCTTGCCGGGATTACTTTGGTATCTTGCTACCAAACTTACGGCAAGGTTTACATCGGGTCTGATACACAGCAAGGCATACATAATAGATCCTATGGCTGAAGCATAGGGGATGACACTCATCTCTTCTTTATCTTTTGCCGTGGTCGGTGACTGAGCCGAGCTCAGTCTCACACCTTGTAACATAGGCAAGAACCCCTTCTTGGACTGATCCATTTTGAACCTCTTCAAAATCTTATCAAGGTATGTGCTTTGTGAAAGACCTATGAGGCGTCTCGATCTATCTCTATAGATCTTGATGCCTAATATATAAGCAGTTTCTCCAAGGTCCTTCATTGAAAAACACTTATTCAAGTAGGCCTTAATGCTGTCCAGAAATTCTATATTATTTCCCATCAAGAGTATGTCATCTACATATAATATGAGAAATGCTACAGAGCTCCCACTCACTTTCTTGTAAACGCAGGCTTCTCCATAAGTCTGCATAAACCCAAACGCTTTGATCATCTCATCAAAGCGAATGTTCCAACTCCGAGATGCTTGCACCAGTCCATAAATGGATCGCTGGAGCTTGCATACTTTGTTAGCGTTCCGAGGATCGACAAAACCTTCCGGCTGCATCATATACAGTTCTTCCTTAAGATGCCCGTTAAGGAATGCTGTTTTGACGTCCATCTGCCATATCTCATAATCATAGTATGCGGCAATTGCTAACATGATTCAGACGGACTTCAGCTTCGCTACGGGAGAGAAAGTCTCATCGTAGTCAACCCCTTGAACTTGTCGATAACCCTTAGCGACAAGTCGAGCCTTATAAATGGTAACATTACCATCCGCGTCCGTCTTCTTCTTAAAAATCCATTTGTTTTCTATCGCTCGCCGATCATCAGGCAAGTCTGTCAAAGTCCATACTTTGTTTTCATACATGGATTCTATCTCAGATTTCATGGCTTCAAGCCATTTGTTGGAATCCGGGCCCGCCATCGCTTCTTCATAGTTCGAAGGTTCATTGTTGTCTAACAACATGATTTCCAGGACAGGGTTGCCGTACCACTCTGGTGCGGAACGTGTCCTTGTGGACCTACGAAGTTCAGCAGTAACTTGATCCGAAGTACCTTGATCATCATCAATGTTTTCCTCTTCAGTTGGTGTGGGCATCACAGAAACATTTTCCTGAGCTGCACCACTTTCCCGTTCGAGAGGTAGTACTTCATCGAGTTCTACTTTCCTTCCACTTACTTCTTTCGAGAGAAACTCTTTTTCCAGAAAGCATCCGTTCTTGGCAACAAAGATCTTGCCTTCGGATCTTAAGTAGAAGGTATACCCGACAGTTTCCTTAGGGTATCCTATGAATACGCATTTTTCCGACTTGGGTTCGAGCTTTTCAGGTTGAAGTTTCTTGACATAAGCATCGCATCCCCAAACTTTTAGAAACGACAGCTTAGGTTTCTTTCCAAACCATAATTCATACGGTGTCGTCTCAACGGATTTAGACGGTGCCCTATTTAAAGTGAATGTAGCTGTCTCTAGAGCGTATCCCCAAAATGATAGCGGTAAATCGGTAAGAGACATCATAGACCGCACCATATCCAATAGAGTGCGATTACGTCGTTCGGACACACCGTTTCGCTGAGGTGTTCCAGGCGGCGTGAGTTGTGAAACGATTCCACATTTCCTTAAGTGTGTACCAAATTCGTGACTTAAGTATTCTCCTCCACGATCTGATCGTAAGAATTTTATCTTTCGGTCACGTTGATTCTCTACCTCATTCTGAAATTCCTTGAACTTTTCAAAGGTCTCAGACTTGTGTTTCATTAAGTAGACATACCCATATCTACTCAAGTCATCAGTGAGAGTGAGAACATAACGATATCCTCCGCGAGCCTCAACGCTCATTGGACCGCACACATCGGTATGTATGATTTCCAACAAGTTGGTTGCTCGCTCCATTTTTCCGGAGAACGGAGTCTTGGTCATTTTGCCCAAGAGGCATGGTTCGCACGTGTCAAACGATTCATAATCAAGAGACTCTAAAAGTCCATCGGCATGGAGCTTCTTCATGCGCTTGACACCAATGTGACCAAGGCGGCAGTGCCACAAGTATGTGGGACTATCGTTATCAACTTTAAATCTTTTGGCATCTATACTATGAACATGTGTAATATTACGCTCGAGATTCATTAAGAATAAACCATTGACCATCGGAGCATGACCATAAAACATATCTCTCATATAAATCGAACAACCATTATTCTCAGACTTAAATGAGTAGCCATCTCGTATTAAACGAGATCCAGATACAATGTTCATGCTCAAACTTGGCACTAAATAACAATTATTAAGGTTCAAAACTAATCCCGTAGGTAAATGTAGAGGCAGCGTGCCGACGGCGATCACATCGACTCTGCAACCATTCCCGACGCGCATAGTCACCTCGTCCTTCGCCAGTCTCCGTTTATTCCGCAGCTCCTGCTGTGAGTTACAAATATGAGCAACGACACCGGTATCAAATACCCAGGAGTTACTACGAGTACTGGTAAGGTACACATCAATCACATGTATATCAAATATACCTTTGGTGTTGCCGGCCTTCTTATCCGCTAAGTATTTGGGGCAGTTCCGCTTCCAGTGACCCTTCCCCTTGCAATAAAAGCACTCAGTCTCAGGCTTGGGTCCATTCTTTGACTTCTTCCCGGTAACTGGCTTACCAGGCGCGGCAACCTCCTTGCCGTCCTTCTTGAAGTTCTTCTTACCCTTGCCCTTCTTGAACTTAGTGGTCTTATTGACCATCAACACTTGATGTTCTTTCTTGATTTCAGCCTCTGCTGACTTCAGCATCGAGAACACTTCAGGAATGGTCTTTTCCATCCCCTGCATGTTGTAGTTCATCACAAAGCTCTTGTAGCTTGGTGGGAGCGACTGGAGGATTCTGTCAATGACCGCCTCATCTGGGAGGTTAATGTTCAGCTGGGTCATACGGTTGTGCAACCCAGACATCTTTAGGATGTGCTCACTGACAGAACTATTTTCCTCCATCTTACAACTGTAGAACTTGTCGGAGACATCATATCTCTCGACCCGGGCATGAGCTTGAAAAACTAGTTTCAGCTCTTCGAACATCTCATATGCTCCGTGGTGCTCAAAACGCTTTTGGAGCCCCGGTTCTAAGCTGTAAAGCATGCCGCACTGAACGAGGGAGTAATCATCAGCGCGAGACTGCCAAGCATTCATAATGTCTTGGTTCTCTGGGACGGGAGCGTCACCTAGCGGTCCTTCTAGGACATATTGTTTCCTGGCAGCTATGAGGATGATCCTCAGGTTCCGGACCCAGTCCGTATAGTTGCTGCCATCATCTTTCAGCTTGGTTTTCTCTAGGAACGCGTTGAAGTTCATGTTGACATTAGCGTTGGCCATTGATCTACAAGACATATTTGCAAAGGTTTTAGACTAAGTTCATGATAATAAAGTTCTAATCAAATTATGAACTCCCACTTAGATTAGACATCCCTCTAGTCATCTAAGTATTACACGATCCGAGTCGACTAGCCCGTGTCCGATCATCACGTGAGACGGACTAGTCATCGTCGGTGAACATTCTCATGTTGATCGTATCTTCCATACGACTCGTGTTCGACCTTTCGGTCTCCGTGTTCCGAGGCCATGTCTGCACATGCTAGGCTCGTCAAGTTAACCCTAAGTGTTTTCGCTGTGTAAAACTGTCTTACACCCGTTGTATGTGAACGTAAGAATCCATCACACCCGATCATCACGTGGTGCTTAGAAGCGACGAACTGTAGCAACGGTGCACAGTTAGGGGAGAACACTTCTTGAAATTTTTGTAAGGGATCATCTTATTTACTACCGTCGTCCTAAGTAAACAAGATGCATAAACATAATAAACATCACATGCAATTATATAGTTGTGACATGATATGGCCAATATCATATAGCTCCATTGATCTTCATCTTCGGGGCTCCATGATCATCTTGTCACCGGCTTGACACCATGATCTCCATCATCATGATCTCCACCATCGTGTCTTCATGAAGTTGTCACGCCAACGACTACTTCTACTTCTATGACTAACGTTTAGCAATAAAGTAAAGTAGTTTACATGGCGTTATTCAATGACACGCAGGTCATACAAAAAATAAAGACAACTCCTATGGCTCCTGCCGGTTGTCATACTCATCGACATGCAAGTCGTGAATCCTATTACAAAGAACATGATCTCATACATCACAATTCATCATTCATCACAACTTCTGGCCATATCACATCACATGATCAATCGCTGCAAAAACAAGTTAGACGTCCTCTAATTGTTGTTG
The DNA here is from genome assembly GCF_018294505.1 of Triticum aestivum. Lineage (NCBI taxonomy): Eukaryota > Viridiplantae > Streptophyta > Magnoliopsida > Poales > Poaceae > Triticum > Triticum aestivum. Next base: position 373,103,260 of record NC_057809.1, on the reverse strand, counting down.
CATCTTTTACGTGGCTGCAATTGGGTTCTAGCAAGAACGTTTTCTTACCTACGAATCACCACAACGTGATTTTTTGTCAACTTCTATTTACCCTTCATAAGGGCCCTGTTCATCGATTCCGCTCCAACTAAAGTGGGAGAGACAGACACCCGCCAGCCGCCTTATGCAACTAGTGCATGTCAGTCGGTGGAACCGGTCTCACGTAAGCGTACGTGTAAGGTTGGTCCGGGCCGCTTCATCCCACAATACCGTTGAGCAAGAAAAGACTAGTAGAGGCAAGTAAGATGACAAAATCCACGCCCACAACAAAATTGTGTTCTACTCGTGCAAAGAGAACTACGCATAGACCTAGCTCATGATGCCACTGTTGGGGAACGTTGCAAAAAATTAAAAATTTTCCTACGGTTTCACCAAGATCCATCTATGAGTTCATCTAAGCAACGAGTCAAGGGAGAGAGTTTGCATCTACATACCACTTGTAGATCGCGTGCGGAAGCTTGCAAGGTGATGATGGAGTCGTACTCGACGTGATTCGAATCACCGATGACCAAGTGCTGAACGGACAGCACCTCCGCGTTCAACACACGTACGGGACGGGAGACGTCTCCTCCTTCTTGATCCAGCAAGGGGAAAGGAGAGGTTGAGGAAGACAGCTCCACCGGCAGCACGACGGCGTGGTGATGGTGGAGAGGCAGTACTCCGACAGGGCTTCGCCAAGCACACAACGGAGGAGGAGAGGTGTTGGGGAGGGGAGGGCTGCGCCTTGGAGGGTGGTCTGGCTGCCCTCCCCTCACCCCTCTATTTATAGGGGGAAGGGAGAAGGGGGCCGGCCCCCTAGAACCCATCTAGGGGGGGTGCGGCGGCCAAGGGGAGAGGGGGAGAGGGTGGCTTGCCCCCCAAGCCAAGGGGGGCGCCCCCTCTAGGGTTCCCCCCTCAACCCTAGGCGCAAGGGCCCAAGGGAGGGGGTGCGCCCAGCCCACCAGGGGCTGGCTCCCTGCCCCACGCAGCCCATGTGCCCCCCCGGGAGGGGTGGCCCCTCCCGGTGGACCCCCGGAATCCTTCTGGTGGCCCCGGTACAATACCGGTATGACCCCGAAACTTCCCGGTGTCCATTTGACAACTTCCCATATATAAATCTTTACCTCCGGACCCTTCCGGAGCTCCTCGTGACGTCCAGGATCCCATCCGGGACTCCGAACAACATTCGGTAGTCACATACTAGTCTTCCTAATAACCCTAGCGTCACCGAACCTTAAGTGTGTAGACCCTACGGGTTCGGGAGACATGCAGACATGACCGAGACGCTCTTAGGTCAATAACCAACAGCGGGATCTGGATACCCATGATGGCTCCCACATGCTCCTCGATGTTGTCATCGGATGAACCACGATGTCGAGGATTCGATCAAACCCTGTACACAATTCCCTTTGTCAATCGGTACATTACTTGCCCGAGACTCGATCGTCGGTATCCCAATACCTTGTTCAGTCTCGTTACCGGCAAGTCACTTTACTCGTACCGTAATGCATGATCCCGTGTCCAACACCTTGGTCACATTGAGCTCATTATGATGATGCATTACCGAGTGGGCCCAGAGATACCTCTCCGTCATACGGAGTGACAAATCCCAATCTCGATCCGTGTCAACCCAACAGATATTTTCGGAGATACCTGTAATGCACCTTTATAGTCACCCAGTTACGTTGTGACGTTTGATACACCCAAGGCACTCTTACGATATCCGGGAGTTACACGATCTCATGGTCGAAGGAAGAGATACTTTACATTGGCAAAGCTCTAGCAAAACGAACTACACGATCTTTTATGCTATGCTTAGGATTGGGTCTTGTCCATCACATCATTCTCCTAATGATGTGATCCCGTTATCAACGACATCCAATGTCCATAGTCAGGAAACCATGACTATCTGTTGATCACAACGAGCTAGTCAACTAGAGGCTCACCAGGGACATATTGTGGTCTAAGTATTCACACGTGTATTACGATTTCCGGATAATACAGTTATAGCATGAATAAAAGACATTTATCATGAACATTGAAATATAATAATACTTTTATTATTGCCTCTAGGGCATATTTCCAACAAGATGCTCTCCACAGCTTCACTGTGAAGTTGACAGCCAGATTCGTAGAGATCGCCGGGAGTGGGTAGACCGGTGAGCTCAATGATGTCAAAGGCTTTGGCTTCGTGATGAACGTTTCCTGTCATCCACTCCAGGACCCAAGTCTTCGGATCTCTATTATACCCGCGGATGTGAAGTGTGGCATAGAATTGGAGCAGCAACTCTTCATTCCAATGCTCTTAGTCAGTGACGAACGGCAGCAATCCAACTTCTTTGAAGCAATCCAGAGCTTCTTCCAGACAGGGCAGACCAGCTATTGCTTCAATGTCAAGACGCTTGTGTGGGAAGATGCGACCTTGATTGTAGAGAATGCAAGAGTAATAGCTTCGCTGCGGATAGCTCCAGAACCGATCAGATGATATTCTTTCCCTTGAGTAGGGGTTTCTGGAGCTATTGAAGAATGTGTTGTCTGCTTTGAAGCCATTGATATTGAAGGATCCAGGTGCTGATGTAGGACCTGGGAATCTGGGCAATCTTGGGATTGGCTTCTGTACCTGAGGCCTGTGCTCAACGTGATAGTCGAACTGAGGACCGGCAGCAGGGGCAGGAACAGAAGCAGTGGGATCAGTGGCTTCGCTAGCTTCTGGTGCTTTTGTTGGGGAGGGCTCCACATTAGCTTCAGCCATGACTGCGTCAGTGGCTTCAGTGGTATTGGTGGTGGCAGCCTCAAGATTTTCAACCTCCACTTGACGAGCTGGAGGGTCGGTCACAATCACGTTCTCCTCAAGAACCGCTTCTTGGTGGGACGGGGAGTAGCAGCTTGTGGGACTTCTTCTTCATCGGCTGACGCAGCCGGAATGTCTTCAGCAGTTTCAGCTTCAGATGCAGAGACTTGAGGCTTTGGTCCTTTGCGAAGCCTGCGCAACACAGGCGACGCCTGTGTAGTTGGAGTTGGCTGGACCTCAAAGTCTTCTTTCTCTTGTGGGCGATCAGCCCATGAAGCATCCTGAGCAATTGGCGTCAGAGGACGACCAATCCTGATGAGTTCGCTGTGCTCGAGCTGAGGAAGGACTGCACCATCTTCTACATGGTCATGGTGACCAATGTCTTCAGCAGCAATGGAATCAGCTGCTGAAAAGTCTTCAGCTTCATGAGCCTCTGTGAAAGCAGGTTCATGGATTGTCAGTTGGCGTTCAGCGTCAGGACGAACCATGAAAATGGGTTCAACAATTAGGGGCTCTGTGTGAGCAGCCCGTTCCTTCTTGGTCTTCCTCTTATTCTTGGAGGGGGCAGTAGGAGAGGCTTCAGGATGTTTCCTCTTCCTGGCTTCAGCCTCAGCAGTCCTCGTCTTCTTCAGCTCTGAAGCGATTGACCGACTTTTTGGCTTCGAGCCAGTCATTCTAGTTGGGAAGACAATGGGATCTGCTTCCTGCCTTGGTGCGTCGGGTTCAGCTGTAGCGGGCTTCTTCTTCTTCTTTGCAGCCATTCTTGGGTCGACGCCAGGACGCCCAAGGGCCTTGCGCTTCTCAGCCTTATTGTAGGCTTGCACAGATCTGTCAGCCAGAACCTTCATGCGCTCATGAGAACCCTGAGCTTCTACACGTTTCTTGAGAAAGGCTTCCTTGAGCTCGTGCAGCATAATCTTGAAGTTCTTCACCTCTTGCACGCTGAGCTTGGCCATATACTTCTTGAACTGAGCCTTTTCAAAGTCAATCTTCTGCTTCAGTTCAACAATGCGCTGGACGATAGCTAGCTCTGAAGCAATGGCGCCATGGAAGGCGACACTGAGGCCAATGGGTAGTTGCAGATCTTCGAAGCTGATGTTTGGCGTGTCAAACCATTCATCAATGAAGTTGTGGATGATTGTTACATCAAAGAGAGGCAGATCATTGAAGATTTCTGCTTCTTCTTTGCTCTTGATGAGTTGCTCAAGAGCGTCATCTGCAAGATCTTCATCACTTGACAGATCAATGGCATCATTGCGCAGAATGGCAGCAGCTGTTAGCTCTTGGCTGGTGTGTGGCAGAGGCATCTTGACCTTCTGGGGCTTGGAGATGCGTGACAACTCTTCAGACTGCACACTGTCTTCAGGAGGTGCAGTTGCCAGAGGCTTCGCTCGTGAGATTTTTGGAGCAGAGGCAGGCTTTGAAGCTTTAGGATGCTTCTTTGGCTTCGGCGCTGCAGGCGCTTCATCTGATTCAGCATCATCTGCAGGCTCATTCACGGCTGTCCCTTGAACCAAGATATGGGTGATGAGACCTTCAAGATTGTAGAAAGGACCGACGACATTGGGTTCTGCATCACGTGTGCCGTCATCCTTTGGAGCAGAAGGACCAGGGTTGAAGTCTAGTCCCAATGTCTTCTTGTTCTGCTTTGCTGAGTTCTGGGCAAACTGAAAGTTGCGCTTGAACAGAATGTCGTCACGACACCATAGCAGGGACGATGGATCAGCATCCGCAGGCTGTGGTCCACGGACCATGCAGGGATAAAAGCCTTGTTCAATGGCTTCATCTTTGGTCCTGGGTTGAAGATTTTTGTAGAGAATGTCTCCCCATGGTCGCTTGATGGCATTCTTTTCAGCATATTCCTTGGTCACAAATCTGTACTTGAACCACTGTTCTGCCCAATAGCGTCGAATCCATTGGATTTGCGTCTTGCACTGATTGTAATCCTCTTCAGGATCTGTCTTGTACAGCTCTGAGAGGTCATCGGGCAGATCTCTTGAAGTTTCTCCACGACGCTTTCTACCACCCTTCCTTGCTGATTTTTCTGATGCCATGAACCTTAATCTGAAAGGCTTCAATACGTTCAGAGGCTTCAAAGGTTTTCGCTTGCTGGACAAACAGGAACTGGCTTCGGGAGAATTTATGTGATGCTGTAAGAATTCTGCAAATGAATGCAGACTATGAGAACCAAGGGATTCTCCCACGGACATGTACCTATGACAGCATTAAGGTGCGAGGGAAGGGGAAGAGGTCATATGCATTCTCAGAAGATTTTGAAGATAAGTCAATTTAGAAGACATTGACCTCATCATGCGAAGACATTCACTCATAGATAAGGAGTTGGTTCCAGATTTGTACGAATCCACAGATCAGTACAAGTGAGGAATCTAACTACTTTGTGAAGCATAAGTGAATATACTAGGCATGTTATGAGATGCAGTATGAAAGAGATCCAACTTGTGTGAATAGAAACTGCTTGTGGTAGAAAGTGATAAAGCTATAGGATCAAAGAGGCCGTAAAAAGGAGGTTTTATTTACCACACGAAGAACTGCTAGACGAAGTGGAAAAGGAGGCCGAGCAGTTTGATCGTCCGTGCCCTAACTTGGCGACGGAGGACACCTACGGCGACGGCGGAGAAGGCGATGTCCGCGGTCGGCGTGAAGACGGCGTCGGAGAGGTTGCGGCAGCGAAGCGCTTCGTCGCTGGCGTCGTCGAGGGCTAGCGGTGACGCTAGGGTTCGTGCGAGAGTGGAAGAAGAGATAATGACTGCTGTGAGGTGTGTATTTATAGGTACAGGGGCGGCACTGCGTTATTACACAGGTGCCCCTAGCAATTCGCATCTGAGGAACACGTGGCCATCATGCAGCATATTGGGGTTTGTTCCACGTCCCACGCACGCCTGGATTGTCGGGTGGTCGTTCCTACTTCTCTGGGTTTCAGGTGGAGGAATGAGCATTGAAAACGGACTTAATGGTTGTCTCTGTATCTTCTGCTAACAAGGACGCAGAGAAGACATTCGACAGTTTCAATAGAATGCATATGATTTGGAGAGATAGAGTTTGAGATAGAAAGCATAGAGAGGTTAGGGTCCGATCACATTCACTTAGTTCAAAAGATTCAACAAGAAGACATAGCTATAAGTGAATGATGTAAAAGACAGAACACTAGTATATATATATATATATTCAACATAGTGAAGATAATCATGAAGATATGTTGAGATTTAAGCCAAACCAAATGTGAAGACATAGCAAATGTAACGCCATGAGTGAAACACTTCAAACAGAACATTTGGTGGTGGCGTTACCCACCGTATAGGAAGTATTAGACCCAGACACGGCGCACAATTATCGTGGCGCTCCGAAGTCAAATTCCACATTAATGTATTCACACTTAGAATGTATGTCTTCATTGATTGAAGATATACTTTACTTCATGTGTTGCACATCTAAGTCATCAATATGCATAAGTGTTAGGATGTGTGCCTGATCACAGGACATTTGAGGATTCTAAGATATTTAGCTCACACCGTAACTTGCAAAATCTCTTCTTATCAAAGGGCTTGGTGAAGATATCTGCCAATTGCTCTTCAGTGTTGACGTGTATGATATCAATGTCTTCCTTCACAACATGATCTCTGAGAAAGTGATGACGAATTTCAATGTGCTTTGTCTTCGAGTGCTGAACTGGGTTGTTGGCAATCTTGATGGCGCTTTCGTTGTCGTAGTAGAGTGGCACTTGCTTCAGATGAATGCCATAGTCCTTGAGTGTTTGCTTCATCCACAGAAACTGAGTGCAGCAAGATCCAACAGCAATGTATTCAGATTCAGCAGTGGAGAGAGATACACAGTTCTGCTTCTTTGAAGACCAACATACAAGTGATCGTCCCAGAAAATGACATGTGCCTGATGTAGACTTGCGATCCACCTTGTCACCAGCATAATCAGCATCCGAGAATCCAACCAGATCAAACTCTGAGCCCTTTGGATACCATAATCCTAGAGTTGGGGTGTGAGCCAAATATCGAAGAATTCGCTTCACAGCTAAGTGATGTGACTCCTTTGGTGCCGCTTGAAATCGAGCACACATGCAAACACTAAGCATAATATCTGGCCTAGATGCACATATATATAGTAAAGAACCAATCATGGAGCGGTATACCTTTTGATCAAACTCTTTACCATTGTCGTCGGGACCTAGATGATGTTTGGCTGGCATTGGTGTCGTGAAGCCTTTGCAGTCTTGCATACCAAACTTCTTCAGGCAATCTTTGAGATACTTCTCTTGAGATATGAAGATGCCGTTGTGTTGTTGTCGTATTTGAAGACTGAGGAAGAACCTCAGCTCTCTCATCATGGACATCTGATATTGCTCTTGCATCATATATCCAAACTCTTCACTGTACTTCTGATTGGTGCAGCCGAAGATAATGTCATTCACATATATTTGGCACACAAACAGTTCACCATCATATGTCTTCATGAAGAGAGTGGGGTCGAGGGAACCAGGTATGAAGCCTTTGCTCTTCAGGAAGTATTTGAGTGTGTCATACCAAGACCGAGGGGCTTGTTTAAGGCCATACAGTGCCTTGTTGAGCTTGTATACCATGTCAGGATGTTTTAGATCTTCAAAGCCAGGCGGTTGTGCAACATACACTTCTTCTTCAATCTTGCCATTGAGAAAAGCACTCTTTACATCCATTTGATATAGAAGTATGTTATGATGATTTGCATAGGCCAGCAGTATGCGTATGGCTTCAAGTTGATCCACAGGAGCAAATGTTTCATCGAAGTCAATGCCTTCCACTTGAGTATATCCTTGAGCAACGAGACGAGCTTTGTTTCTGACAACTTGATCATGCTCATCTTGCTTGTTGCGGTATATCCATTTGGTGCCAATTATGTTGTGCTTCCGAGGATCAGGACGCTTAACCAGTTCCCATACATTATTCAGCTCAAACTGTTGAAGCTCTTCTTGCATAGCTTGAATCCATTCAGGTTCCATGAAGGCTTCTTCAACTTTTTTGGGTTCTGTTATTGAGACGAATGCGAAGTGCCCACAGAAATTTGCCAGCTGAGTCGCCCTTGAACGAGTAAGCGGACCAGGTGCATTGATGCTATCAATTATTCTCTCAATCTGCACTTCATTGGCAACACGAGGATGTACAGGGCGAAGATTTTGCTCTTGCTGATCATTGTTAGTGTTAGTGGGATTGTCTTCAGGCTGAGCATTGTCTTCAGGTTGATCAGGTGCGGAGATGATAAGTTCCTCTTCAGGTTGAGCTTCAGAGGGTATGATTTCTCTAGTTCCCATTAGCTTGATTGATTCGCTGGATGGAACTTCATCTAGCACATTTGGCAGGTGCTCTCTTTGTGAACCGTTAGTCTCATCAAATCGCACATCCACTGTTTCAACCACTTTATAAAGAAAGAGATTGAAGACTCTGTAGGAGTGCGAATCATTTCCATATCCAAGCATAAAACCCTCATGTGCTTTTGATGCAAATTTTAAAGTGTGATGTGGATCCTTGATCCAGCACCTGGCACCAAATACTCTGAAGTAACTGACGTTTGGCTTCTTGCTAGTAAGGAGCTCATAAGATGTTTTGTTCAGAAGCTTGTGAAGATAAACACGATTGATTGTATGGCATGCAGTATCAATGGCTTCAGGCCAGAATTTTCTTGGAGTCTTGTATTCATCAAGCATCGTTGGGGCCATCTCAATGAGTGTTCTGTTCTTGCGTTCAAGTACGCCATTCTGCTGTGGCGTGTATGGGGCTGAGAATTCATGTGTGATGCCCAAGGTATCAAGATATGTATCAAGGCCAGTATTCTTGAATTCAGTGCCATTGTCACTTTTGATGTGCTTTATCTTGGCGCCATAATTGTTCATTGCTTGATTGACGAAGCGTCTGAAGACATCCTGCACTTCAGTCTTGTAGAGAATTATGTGCACCCAAGTATATCTAGAATAATCATCAACAATAACAAAGCCATAGAGGCAAGCAGTAGTAGTAAGAGTTGAGTAATGAGTGGGACCGAAAAGATCCATGTGAAGCAGTTCGAAGGGTCGAGTGGTTGTCATGATTGTCTTCGAGGGATGTTTGGCCCTTGTCATCTTCCCTGCTTCACAGGCACCGCATAAGTGATCTTTCTTGAACTTGGCGCCCTCGATGCCTATGGCATGCTTCTTCTTTGCAAGGGTGTGGAGGTTCCTCATGCCAGCATGCCCTAGCCTCCGATGCCAGAGCCAGCATTCTGAAGCCTTTGCTAGAAGACATACGGCAAGCTGTGGTCCTGCCGAAAAATCTACCACGTACAAATCATCTTTCCGGTACCCTTCAAACACTAGAGACTTGTCAGATTCCATTAGTACAAGGCAGCGATATTTTCTAAATATTACGATCATGTTCAAATCGCAAAGCATTGAGACAGACATTAAGTTGAAGCCAAGGGATTCAACAAGCATGACTTTATCCATGTGTTGATCCTTTAAGATTGCAACTCTACCTAGACCCAACACCTTACTTTTACCAGTGTCAGCAAATGTGATGTGACTCTTGTCGGATGGACGTAAGGTTGAGTCCATAAGAAGGCTTCTTTTGCCAGTCATGTGGTTGGTACACCCACTATCAATAATCCATTCTGAAGACGCTGATGTCGTACCCTACAGTGCAGTTAGGGGGATAGGCTTCACGAAGAGAATTGTGAAGCAAAAACATTTGACGAACCAGTGGGTTATGAAAGCTTAGATCCAGATTAGGACTGATAGGGAGAGTAGCAAGCGATTCAGGAACGAAGTACATAGTAAGACCATTCGGGCATTTGATCTTGCGCCCTACAAGATGTTTAAGGTCCCCAGCAATAGCGTCAGACGATTTTGGTTTTCTGCTGGAGACCTTTCCCTGCAAAAGAGAGTTAAGCTTTCTTAGCCACCCACATCTTCAAGGGTGGCATAGAAGCAATAAGTCTAAGTGCAACATCTGAGAACTTTGGCTTTGGATCCCTAGCAAAAAGTCTTGCAGGCGGACAATAGTACTCATAAGAATAAGCAGAATAGTTCTTGGTCTTATGAACATGGCGGTTTGATGAACCGCGCTCATATTCATAGGCCTGAGTATGGTTTCCCTGCAAAACATTTGCGTTAGTGCGACTCAGGTGAGTCCTCTATCTGTATGAAGCCTTTGGACCATATGAAGCATGTGGTCTGAGGTTTGTCTTCTTCACGTGTGTTGTCATGATGACATTCACAGGAAGATTCTCCAGACACTTTTTCGGAATCCAGATCTTCTTCATAGGCGATCCATTCCTGCAGTTAGTACCAATGTACCTGGCAAACACTTCACCATTCTGATTCTTAAACAGTTTATAGTTTGCATCAAAGGAATCATCAATGACAATGGGGTTTGCACAAGTGAAGCAAGATAGATTGGATAGATCTGCTGAAGATTCCTTTGCAGCAACCCATGTGGTTTTGGGGTACTGCTCAGATTTCCAGTAAGAGCCACCAGCATTCATTTTTCTTACGAACCCAACACCCTCTTTCCTCGGGTTTCGGTTCAAGATCTGCTTTTTGAGGACATCACATAGTGTCTGATGCCCTTTAAGACTTTTGTACATCCCTGTTTCAAGCAATGTCTTCAACCTAGCATTCTCATCAGCAATAGCAATGGAATCCTCAGCAGAAGGGTTAGTTCCCACATCAACAGTTGAAGATATTGCAACAGTAGCAGCAGTAGAACATTCAGCAACAGTAGTAGCATTATCACGCTCAATGCACTTAAGACATGGTGGTTCAAATCCTTCCTGAGCGGAACTGATCTGTTTGGAGCGAAGTGACTCATTTTCCTTTTGAAGATCTTCATGAGCCGCTCTCAATTTCTCAAGATCTTGCTTCCTTTGAAGATAATCATAGGAAAGCTTTTCATGAGTTGTTGAGAGCGTTTCATGACGACTTTCAAGTTCCTCATACTTAACGTGAAGATTTTTTATGTCTTTAATTAAGGACTCAGAACGAGTCATTTCAGCGCCTAACAGATCATCACTTTTGTCTAACAGTTTTTGAATATGTTCCATGGCTTTCTGTTGTTCAGTTGCAATTTTAGCAAGTGTTTTGTAGCTGGGTTTTGAACCACAATCAGAGTCATCGTCACTAGATGTTTGATAGTGAGTAGTGCGTGTGTTTACCTTGGCACCGCGTGCCATGAAGCAGTAGGTAGGAGCGGAGTAGTCCTTGTCATTTGCATCGGTGTCGGTGATGAGGTCATTGTCTTCAGTGTTGAAGATGGACTTGGCAACGTATGCTGTAGCCAGACTTGCGACGCCAGAATCAGACTCCTCCTCAGACTCCACCCCCGCCTCCTCAGAAGCGGACTCCTCCTCTGAATCCATTTCCTTGCCAACAAACGCACGTGCCTTGCCAGATGAGCTCTTCTTGTGTGATGAAGACTTTGAAGAAGACTTGGAAGAAGAATTTGAGTATTTCTTCATCTTCTTGTCGTCAGAGTCATATTCCTTGCTCTTCTTCTTCTTTTTGTTCTCATTGTCCCACTGCGGACACTCAGAGATGAAGTGGCCAGGTTTCTTGCACTTGTGACATGTTTTCTTCTTGTAGTCATGAGCAGAAACTTCATCATTCCTTGAGCTTGATCGGGAAGACTTTCTGAAGCCTTTCTTCTTTGTGAATTTTTGAAACTTCTTCACAAGCATAGCAAGTTCCCTTCCAATGTCTTCAGGATCATCAGAACTGCTGTCAGATTCTTCTTCAGATGAGGAGACAGCTTTTGCCTTCAAGGCATGAGTTCGCCCATAGTTTGGACCGTAGATATCTCTTTTCTCAGAAAGCTGAAACTCATGTGTGTTGAGCCTCTCAAGTATGTTAGACGGATCGAGTGTCTTGAAATCAGGACGTTCTTGAATCATCAGGGCTAGGGTGTCAAACGAACTGTCAAGTGATCTTAGTAGTGTCTTGACGACTTCATGCTTGGTGATCTCAGTAGCGCCAAGGGCTTGAAGCTCATTCTGATGTCAGTGAGTCGATCGAATGTGAGCTGGACATTCTCATTGTCATTTCTCTTGAAGCGGTTGAAGAGGTTGCGAAGGACATTGATTCTCTGATCTCTCTGGGTTGAGACGCCTTCGTTGACCTTGAAGAGCCAGTCCCAGACTAGCTTAGATGTTTCCAAAGCACTCACGCGGCCATACTGTCCTTTGGTCAGATGACCACAGATGATATTCTTGGCAGTAGAGTCCAATTGAACGAACTTCTTGACGTCAACAGCAGTGACACCTTCTCCAGCCTTGGGAACGCCATTCTTGATGACATACCATAGGTCGACGTCAATGGCTTCAAGATGCATGTGCATCTTATTCTTCCAGTAGGGATATTCAGTTCCATCGAAGACGGGGCACGCAGCGGAGACTTTGATTATCCCTGCAGTCGACATAGCTAAAACTGCAGGTGGTTAAACCGAATCACACCGAACAAGGGAGTACCTTGCTCTGATACCAATTGAAAGTGCGTTATATCGACTAGAGGCGGGCTGAATAGGCGATTTTTATGAAAGTCTTCAAAACGTGGAAGTTATGAAGACAAACGATAGAAATAAACCTATTACCCTGCAGCGGAAGGTGGACTACACTAGACAAGCCATAGTCAAGTATTCAATAGAGTGAAAGCACAATGACTAATAGCAGCAATGTAGTAAGGATTAGGTAGGAAGATATTATGAAGCCAAACAGAACACGCAGTCACTCACTGAAGATAAAAGATAGTGCAATCATAAATGACTTCACAAGGAGTAACAGTACGTAAAGAGAAGGGAAGGATGAAACCAGTGACTCGTTGAAGACAATGATGTGTTGGACCAGTTCCAGTTGCTGTGACAACTGTACGTCTGGTTGGGGCGGCTAGGTATTTAAACCTGAGGACACACAGTCCCGGACACCCAGTCCTGAACACGCAGCTCAGGACACCCAGTCCTCACCGTATTCCCCTTGAGCTAAGGTCACACAGACCTCGCCCAATCACTCTGGTAAGTCTTTAAGGTAGACTCCCAAACCTTCACAGACTTCGTTCACCGGCGATCCACAATGTCTCTTGGATGCTTAGAATGCGACGCCTAACCAGCTGGAGGATTCACAATCCTCAATTGTAATAAGTCTTCAGATCACACAGACCAAAAGACTTAAGTGATGCCCAATTCTCTTTGGCTCTGGGTGGTTAGGGCTTTATCCTCGCAAGGAATTCTCTCTCAAAGGCTTCGAGGTGGGTTGCTCTCAAACGACAAAAGCCGTATACTAACTCTGAGCAGCCAACCATTTATGGTTGTAGGGGGTGGGCTATTTATAGCCACTAGGCAACCCAACCTGATTTGTCCGAAATGACCTTGGGTCACTAAGGAACTGGCACGTATTCCAACGGTCAGATTTCAAACTCACACGGCAACTTTACTTGGGCTACAAGCAAAGCTGACTTGTCCGACTCTGGACAAGATTCGCTCTCATAGTCTTCACTCGAAGACATAGGTTTTGGTTAGGCATCACTTCAGTCATTCTGACTGGTTCTCTTGGACCCCACTTAACAGTACGATGGTTCCTATGACTCAATAAAGAAGAAAAATCACTACGAAAGATCTAAGTCTTCGAGCTCCATAGGCTTCATGTGATGTCTTCTCTTGTCATAGACTTCAATGTGAATATCTTCGTATACCACCTTTGACTTCAATGTCTTCATACATTTTTAGGGGTCATCTCTGGTAGGAAAACCGAATCAATGAGGGACTTCTACCTATGTTATCCTGCAATTCTCACAGACACATTAGTCCCTCAATTAGGTTTGTCGTCAACACTCCAAAACCAACTAGGGGTGGCACTAGATGCACTTACACAAGGCGAGAATGGGACGACCGAACTGTGTGGTGACATATGAATAAAAGGCTGTGAGTGTGGCAAGAGCGTTGGACTTGCGACGGAGAGGGAATGTCCACACATAATGAGAAAAATCATCCAATATCACAAGATAGTATAAATAGCCCGTGTTGCTAGCAACCGGGGACGTCCAAACATCACTATGCAATAGCTGAAACGGAAAGGTGGAAATGTTTGTAGACTCGCTAAAGGGAAGACGAAAGTGCTTGCCAAGACGGCAAGCCTCACAAGTATGATTGTCGACCTTATTACATGAGAAAGAAAAACTCTGAAGAATCTGACGCATAACGGTGGAGTTGGAATGACCAAGACAGGCATGCCAAAGATCGACATTGGCGGCGAAGGCGACGGGACGACGGGTGGTGGTGGCGCCGGAGGGGTGCACTGGGTAAAGCTCGTCCGGGCTGTCACATTGGTGGAGTACCTTCCGTGTACGGGCGTCCTTCACAGAAAAACCGATATCGTCAAATTCAACGGTGATAGGGTTCTCACGAGCAAGGCGACGAACAGAAACAAGATTAGTAACTAAGTCAGGAGACACAAGAACATTAGACATATGGACAGGAGTAGAAGTAGACGGAAAAGACATATGACCGACATGTGTAATGGGTAGGGAGGAACCATTACTAACGGTGACACGGGTGGGAGTATGAACGGGAGTGGCATACATGAGGTTACCGGGATGAGCAGTCATGTGAGCGGTGGCGCCCGAGTCCATGTACCAGTCACCACCGCCACCATAAGATCTCGGTGACGGGGCGGAGTGCAGGCGGCGAGCAGGGCCGAGTCCCACGGTGGCGGTACCTGAGGAGGGTAAAACCATCCGTAGGCCGGCGCGGGAGCTGCACCGAAGGCTGACGCGGCGGTGGCGCCGTAGGCGGGCGTGACCCCG
>NC_057809.1:373077737-373088120 GCF_018294505.1 Triticum aestivum | reverse complement strand
AGCGCGGCGCAGGTGGGGCGGCCTGTGGAGGGGCACCACGTGAGGTGCCGGCGGCGAGGGCGTGATGCTGCACACGCTTCTTGACCCCCTTCATCCAACGCTCCTCCAACCGCAAGTACACCACAAATTTGGGGAAGGAGGGCTCCGGCATCAAGGTGAGGTTGGAGGCGGCGTTGCCGAAGTCCTCGTTGGGGCCGGCGGTGAGCGTGCTAAGGAGGAGGTCGTCATCCACCTTGGCTCCAATGTCACAGAGCTCATCCGTCAATGTCTTCAGACGGCGGCAGTAGTCATCAATGGACTGTTCATCCTGGTGACAATCAAAAAATCCTTGCTGCAAAAAAACGCGGCGCCGAAGCTTGTTGTCGGTGAAGAGGCCATTCAGCTTGAACCACAAGGCACGGGCGTCGTCGCCGGCGCTCACGACTGTGTGGAATAAGTCCTTGGAGATGGTGGTGAAGAACCACCGGATGATCGTGGCGTCGATCGCGGTCCACTCGGCGTCGTCCACCATGGCGCGGGAGTCTACGGTGCTATCCACATGATCCACGAGGTTGTTCTCGCGGAAGAACAGCGAGAAGTACGCGTTCCACGTGAAGTACGTGGAGTTGGAGGCGTCGAGGACCACAGAGACGCGTGCATGGACGTTGATGTCACGGATCTCAGCAGGGTCGATGACGAAGGGGTTGGAGTAGGTGGAGGCGTTGGGACGATATGACTGCGAGGTCGTGGGGAGGGAGGCGGCGCGGCTTGGGGAGAAGCGGCGCGGCGGTGCAGGGCGGGCGACGCGGCTTGGGGAGAAGCGGCGCGACAATGGAGGGCGGGCGGCGCGGTGGGAGAGCGGTGCGGCGTGGAGGGGAGGGCGTGCGGCGAGGAGAAGGCACGCGGGGAGGAGGGGCGGTGGCGTGAGGCGGGGGCCCGAGGCGGCGGCTAGGGTTAGCGGAAGCGGGAGGATCGACTTGCGATAGTTACCATGTAGAGAATGATTTGGTGCATCAATAATTATTGATCGTGCACTAGGCACATATATATAGGTACAAGGGGTGCGACCGATGTCTTGTCTCCCAAGATTCACGTACATACAGGGGGAGAGAGACACAACATGTGCAGCATACAAAACCCAGACCTACGTACATGTACACATGTTCAACACCGTGGACTACGAAGACATCTGTGATGATTTCGTTAATTTCAAGATGATGTGCCGGTTTAGTCTAGAAGGTGCTCATAGGGGTAGAATATACGTGCTTGCTTTCATAGAAGTGAGTGAATATACGTATGTATGAGCGTTTACGTCTATACTGTATTAAAAAAGAATGGCAAAACCTTAGTCCCAAACAAGTTAGTTAAAAACCCATAAAATCTCGAAACTAACTCATAGTTCTGGAACATGGATAGTTAAGTTCCACGCATCCTTATCTATGACTAGTTCTTTGGTAATATTTCAGTCCTTCAGATCTCTCTTTATGGACTTGTCCTATGTTAAATTTGGTCTATCGGATCTCACTTCACATTATCAGCACACTTTAATGGCATGTGTTGTATATGTCTAAACCACCTTAGATGATATTGAACAAATTTATCTTCGATCGATGCTATGCCAACTCTCTCATGCATATCATCATTGTGGACGTGGACCTTATCTTTTCTTGTGTGGCCACACATCCATCTCAACATGCATGTCTCCTCTATGCCTAACTACTGAACATGTCACCTTTTAGTCGACAAACACTTAGCGCTATACAACATTGTGGGCGAATTGTCGTCTTATAAAACATGCTTCTTAGCTTTTGTGGCACTCTTGTCACAGAGAATGGTAGATGTTTAGCGCCACTTCATCCATCCTATTTTGATTCGATGATTCACATCTTCGTCGTTATCACCATTTTTTCTGTAGCATTGACCCCAAATATCGGAAGGTGTCCTTCTCAGGTTCTGTCTGCCAATCAAGGCTAACCTCCTCCTCCTTGTGCCCAGTAGTATTGAAACTGCACCCCGTGTGCCCAGTTTCTCAGTTTTAGTTCTACTAAGCCAAAAACTTTTGGATTTCAAAGTTTTCCTTCATAGCTCTAACTTTTTATTAAACCTCGCCCGATTATCATCGACTAGCACCACATCATCCACAAAGAGCATACGCCATGTGATATCTCCTTGCATATCCCTTGCGACCTCATCCATCATCAAAGCAAAAAGATAAGGGCTCAAAGCCGACTCTTGCTGCAGTCCTATTTTAATCGAGAAGTCATCAATGTCGGCATCACTTGTTTGAATACTTGTCACAATATTATCATACATTTCCTTGATGAGGATGAGGGTGATGTACTTTGTTGGGATTTTGTGTTTTTCTATGCCCCGCCACATGACATTCCATGATATCTTATCGTAGGCCTTCTCCAAGTCAAGGAACACCATATCGTCCTTCTTTTGCTCCATGTATCTCTCTATAAGTTGTCGTACCAAGAAAATGGCTTTCATGGTCGACCTTCTTTTGCTCCATGTATCTCTCTATAAGTTGTCGTACCAAGAAAATGGCTTCCATGGTCGACCTCAGAAGCATGAAACCAAACCGATTTTTGGTACACTTGTCAAATGGTGCTCAATGACTCTCTCCCATAGCTTCATTGTATAGCTCACCGACTTAATTTCACGGTAATTGGTACAACTTTGAACATTCCCCCTGTTCCTGAAGATCGGTATTAATATACTCCGCCTCCATTCTTCTCGCATCTTGTTTGCACGAAAAATGAGGTTGAAAAGCTTAGTTAGCCATAGTAACGCTATGTCTTCAAGGCTTCTCTGCACCTCAATGGGGATACAATCAGGGCTCATATTCTTACCTCATTTCTACATTTTTAAAGCCCCTCTACCTCATACTCTTGGATTTGTTGCATAAAATGCATGCTGGTATCATCAAAGGAGTCATTTAGCTCAATCGTAGAGCTCTTATTCTGTTCATGGAACAACTTGTCAAAGTACTTCCGCCATCTATGCTTAATCTCCTTGTTCTTCACCTGGAGTTGATCTTCCATCCTTGATACATTTGACTTAGTTGAGATCCTTCGTCGTCCTTTCTCGGATCTTGGCCATCTTATAGAAGTCCCTTTCACTTTCCTTCATGCCTAAGCTCTAGTAGAGGTCTTCATATGCCCCACATCTTGCTTCATTCACAGCTCGATTTCCTGCCTTCTTTGCCATCATGTACTTCTTTATGTTGTCTATACTCCTATCTAGGTGTATGTTGGGGAACGCATTATTTCAAAAAGTTTCCTACAATCACACAAGATCTATCTAGGAGATGCATAGCAATGAGAGGGGGAGAGTATGTCTACGTACCCTCGTAGACCGAAAGCGGAAGCGTTTAGTAACGCGGTTGATGTAGTCGAACGTCTTCGCGATCCAACCGATCAAGTACCGAACGCATGGCACCTCTGTGATCTACACACGTTCAGCTCGGTGACGTCCCTCGCACTCTTGATCCAGTTGAGGCCGAGGGTGGGTTGCGTCAGCACGATGACGTGTTGACGGTGATGATGAAGTTACCGACATAGGGCTTCGCCTAAGCACTACGACAATATGACCGAGGTGAAAAACAGTGGAGGGGAGGCACCACACATGGCTAAAGATTAACTTGTGTCTCTATGGGGTGCCCCCTTCCCCTGTATATAAAGGAGGGGAGGAGGAGGAGGGCCGGCCTCAAGGGGCGCTCCTAAAGGGGGATTCCTACTCCTAGTAGGAGTAGGTTTCCCCCTTTCCTAGTCCAAGTAGGAGAAGAAGGAAGGAGAGGGAGAGGGAGAAGGAAAGAGGGGGGAACCGCCCCCTCCTAGTCCAATTCGGACCAGCCCATGGGGGGCGCGCTGCCACCCCTTGAGGCCCTTCTCTCCTTTCCCGTATGGCCCATTAAGGCACACTACTTCCCCCGGCGAATTCCCGTAACTCTCCGGTACTCCGAAAAATACCCGAATCACTCGAAACTTTTCCGATGTCCGAATATAGCCTTCCAATATATTGATCTTTACATGTCGACCATTTCGAGACTCCTCGTCTTGTTTGTGATCTCATCCGGGACTCCGAACAAACTTCAGTCATCAAATCACATAACTCATAATACAAATCATCATCGAACGTTAAGCGTGCGGACCCTACGGGTTCAAGAGCTATGTAGACATGACCAAGACAGATTCTCTGGTCAATAACCAATAGCGGAACCTGGATGCTCATATTGGTTCCTACATATTCTACGAAGATCTTTATCGGTCAAACCGCATAACAACATACGTTGTTCCCTTTGTCATCGGTATGTTACTTGCCCGAGATTCGATCCTCGGTATCAACATACCTAGTTCAATCTCGTTACCAGCAAGTCTCTTTATTCGTTCCGTAATGCATCATATCGTAACTAACTCTTTAGTCACATTGCTTGCAAGGCTTATAGTGATGAGCATTACCGAGAGGGCCCAGAGATACCTCTCCGACAATCGGAGTGACAAATCCTAATCTTGATCTATGAAAACTCAACAAACACCATCGAAGGCACCTGTAGAGCATCTTTATAATCACCTAGTTACGTTGTGATGTTTGATAGCATACTAAGTGTTCCTCCGGTATTCGGGAGTTGCATAATCTCATAGTTATAGGAACATGTATAAGTCATGAAGAAAGCAATAGCAATAAACTAAACGATCATAGTGCTAAGCTAACGGATGGGTCTTGTTCATCACATCATTCTCTAATGATGTGATCCCGTTCATCAAATGACAACACATGTCTATGGTCGGGAAACATAACCATCTTTGATTAACGAGCTAGTTAAGTAGAGGCATACTAGTGACACTTTGTTTGTTTATGTATTCACACATGTACTAAGTTTCCGGTTAATACAATTCTACCATGAATAATAAACATTCATCATGATATAAGGAAATATAAATAACAACTTTATTATTGCCTCTAGGGAATATTTCCTTCAGTCTCCCACTTGCACTAGAGTCAATAATCTAGTTCACATCGTCATTTGATTTCATACCAATAGTTCACATCTTTATGTGATTAGTTCACATCTTCATGTGACTAATATCCAAAGGGTTTACTAGAGTCAATAATCTAGTTCACATCACTATGTGATTAACCCAAAGAGTGATCATGTTTTGCTTGTGAGAGAAATTTAGTCAACGGGCCTGCCACATTCAGAGCCGTATGTATTTTGCAAAAAAAATTATGTCTACAATGCTCTGCACGAAGCTACTCTATCTAATTGCTCTCACTTTCAATATGTATCCATATTGAGACTCGGAGTCATCCAGATCGGTGTCAAAACTTGCATCGACGTAACTCTTTACGACGAACTTTTTGCCACCTCCATAACCGAGAAACATATCCTTATTCCATTAAGGATAATTTTGACCGATGTCCAGTGATCCACTCTTGGATCACTATTGTACCCTCTTGCCAAACTCTTGGTGAGGTACACAATAGGTCTGGTACACAACATAGCATACTTTATAGAACATATGGCTGAGGCAGAGGGAATGACTTTTCATTCTCTTTCTATTTCTGCCGTGGTCGGATTTTGAGTCTTTACTCAACTTCGCACCTTTTAACACATGCAAGAACTCCTTCTTTGACTGTTCCATTTTTGAACTACTTCAAAATCTTGTCAAGGTATGTACTCATTGAAAAATATATCAAGCATCTTGATTTATCTCTACAGATCTTGATGCTCAATATGTAAGAAGCTTCTCTGAGGTCTTTCATTGAAAAATTCTTATTCAAGTATCCTTTTGTGCTATCCAGAAATTCAATATCATTTCTAATCAACAATATGTTATCCACATATAATATCAGAAATTCTACAAAGCTTCCACTCACTTTCTTGTAAATACAAGCTTCACCGCAAGTCTGTATAAAACCATATGCTTTGATCACTTTATCAAAGCATATATTCCAACTCCGAGATGCTTGCCCCAGTCCATAGATGGATCGCTGGAGCTTGCACACTTTGGTAGCACCTTTAGGATTGACAAAATCTTCTTGTTGCATCATGTACAACTCTTCTTTAAGAAGTCCATTAAGGAATGCAGTTTTGACATCCATTTGCCAGATGTCATAAAATGTGGCAATTGCTAACATGATTCAGACAGACTTAAGCATCGCTACGAGTGAGAAAATCTTATCATAGTCAACATCTTGAACTTGTCGAAAACCTTTTTGCGAAAATTCGAGCTTTGTATATGGTAATACTACTATTAGCGTCTGTCTTCCTCTTGAAAATCCATTTATTCTCAATGGCTTGCCGATCATTGGGCAAGTCAACCAAAGTCCACACTTTGTTCTCATACATGGATCCCATCTCAGATTTCATGGCCTCAAGCCATTTTGCGGAATCTGGGCTCATCATCGCTTCCTCATAGTTCGTAGGTTCGTCATGGTCTAGTAACATGACTTCCAGAAAGGATTACCGTACCACTCTGGTATGGACCATACTCTGGTTGACCTACGAGGTCCGGTAGTAACTTGATCTAAAGTTTCATGATCATCATCATTAGCTTCCTCACTAATTGGCATAGAAATCAGTAGAACTGATTTCTGTGATGAACTACTTTCCAATTCGGGAGAAGGTACAATTACCTCATCAAGTTCTACATTCCTCTCACTCACTTCTTTCGAGAGAAACTCCTTCTCTAGAAAGGATCCATTCTAAGCAACGAATATCTTGCTTTCGGATTTGTGATAGAAGGTGTACCCAACAGTCTTCTTTGGGTATCCTATGAAGACCCATTTCTCTGATTTGGGTTCGAACTTATCAGGTTGAAGCTTTTTCACATAAGCATCACAACCCCAAATTTTAAGAAACGACAGCTTAGGTTTCTTGCCAAACCATAGTTCATATGGTGTCGTCTCAACGGATTTACATGGTGCCCTATTTAATGTGAATGCAGCTGTCTCTAATGCATAAACCCCAAAACGATAGTGATAAATTGGTAATAGACATCATAGATCGCACCATATCTAATAAAGTACGGTTACGACGTTTGGACACACCATTACGCTGTGGTGTTCCAGGTGGCGTGAGTTGCGAAACTATTCGACATTGTTTCAACTGAAGGCCAAACTCGTAACTCAAATATTTCGTCTCCGCGATCAGATCATAGAAACTTTATTTTCTTGTTCCGATGATTCTTCATTTCACTCTGAAATTCTTTGAACTTTTCAAACGTTTCAGACTTGTGTTTCATTAAGTAGATATACTCATATCTGCTCAAATCATCTGTGAAGTACAGAAAATAACGATACCCGCCGCGAGCCTCAACACTCATCGGACCGCATACATCGGTATGTATTATTTCTAATAAGTCAGTGGCTCGCTCCATTGTTCCGCAGAACAGAGTCTTAGTCATCTTGCCCATGAGGCATGGTTCGCAAGCATCAAATGAATCATAATCAAGTGATTCCAAAAGTCCATCCGCATGGAGTTTCTTCATGCGCTTTACACCAATATGACCTAAAAGGCAGTGCCACAAGTATGTTGCACTATCATTATCAACTTTGCATCTTTTGGCATCAATATTATGAATATGTGTATCACTACGATTGAGATTCAATAAACCATTTATATTAAGTGTATGACCATAGAAGGTTTTATTCATGTAAATCAAACAACAATTATTCTTTAACTTAAATGAATAATCGTACTGCAATAGACATGATCCAATCATATTGATGCTCAATGCAAACACCAAATAATATTTATTTTAGGTTCAACACTAATCCCGAAGGTAAAAGAAGTGTGTGATGGTGATCTTATCAACCTTGGAATCATTTCCAACACACATCGTCACCTTGCCCTTAACTAGTCTCTGTTCATTTTGCAACTCCTATTTCGAGTTACTAATCTTAGCAACTGAACCGGTATCAAATACCCTGGGGTTACTATGAACACTAGTAAAGTACACATCAATAACATGTATATCAAACATACTTTTGTTCACTTTGCCATCCTTCTTATCCACCAAGTATTTGGGATAGTTCCGCTTCCAGTGACCATTCCCTTCACAGTAGAAGCACTCAATTTCAGGCTTAGGTCTAGCTTTGGGCTTCTTCACGGGAGTGACAACTTGCTTGCCATTCTTCTTTAAGTTCCCCTTCTTTCCCTTGCCCCTTTACTTGAAACTAGTGGTCTTGTCAACCATCAACACTTGATGCTTTTTCTTGATTTCTACCTTCGCCAATTTCAGCATCACGAAGAGCTTGGGAGTCGTTTCCGTTATCCCTTGCATATTATAGTTCATCACGAAGTTCTAGTAACTTGATGATAGTGACTAGAGGACTCTGTCAATCACTATCTTCTAGAAGTTTAACTCCCACTTGATTCAAGTGATTGTAGTACTCAGACATTCTGAGCACATTCTCACTAGCTGAGCTATTCTCCTCCATCTTGTAGGCAAAGTACTTGACAAAGGTCTCATACCTCTTAACACGGGCATGAGCCTGAAATACCAATTTCAGATCTTGGAACATCTCATATGCTCTATGGCGTTCAAAACGTTTTTGAAGTCCCGGTTCTAAGCCGTAAAGTATGGTGCACTAAACTATCAAGTAGTCATCATACCGAGCTTGTCAAACGTTCATAACATCTGCATCTGCTCCTGCAAAAGGTCCGTCACCTAGTAGTGCATCAAGGACATAATTCTTCTGTGCAGCAATGAGGATAATCCTCTGATCACGGATCCAGTCTGCATCATTGCTACTATTATCTTTCAACTTATTTTTCTCTAGGAACATATCAAAAATAATCACCGAGCTATAAGCGAGCAATTGATCTACAACATATATATGCAAATACTATCAGGACTAAGTTCATGATAAATTGAAGTTCAATTAATCATATTACTTAAGAACTCCCACTTAGATAGACATCCCTCTAACCATATAAGTGATCACGTGATCCATATGAACTAAACCATGTCCGATCATCACATGAGATGGAGTAGTTTTCAATGGTGAACATCACTATGTTGATCATATCTACTATATGATTCACGCTCGACCTTTCGGTCTCAGTGTTCCGAGGCCATATTTGCATATGCTAGGCTCATCTAGTTTAACCCGAGTATTCTGCGTGTGCAAAACTGGCTTGCACCCGTTGTATGTGAACGTAGATCTTATCACACCCGTTTATCACGTGGCGTCTCGGCACGACGAACTGTCGCAACGGTGCATACTCAGGGAGAACACTTGTACCTTGAAATTTAGTGGGAGATCATCTTATAATGCTACCGCCGTACTAAGCAAAATAAGATGCATAAAGAGATAAACATCACATGCAATCAAATAAGTGATATGATATGGCCATCATCATCTTGTGCCTTTTGATCTCCATCTCCAAAGCACCGTCATGATCACCATCGTCACCGTCTTGACACCTTGATCTCCATCGAAGCATCATTGTCGTCTCGCTAACTATTGCTTCTACAACTACCGCTAGTGCATAGTGATAAAGTAAAGCAATTACATGGCGATTACATTTCATACAATAAAGCGACAACTATATGGCTCCTGCCAGTTGCCGATAACTGTGTTACAAAACATGATCATCTCATACAACAATTTATATAATCACGTCTTGACCATATCACATCACAACATGCCCTGCAAAAACAAGTTAGACGTCCTCTACTTTGTTGTTGCAAGTTTTACGTGGCTGCTACGGGCTTAGCAAGAACCGTTCTTACTTACGCATAAAAAACCATAACGTAGTATAGTGATTGCTTTTTGATCTTTAGAAAGAACCCTGTTCATTGAAACCAATTCAACTAAAGTTGGGGAAATAGACACCCACTAGCCACCTGTGCGCGAAGCACGTCGGTAGAACCAGTCTCGCGTAAGCGTACGCGTAATGTCGGTCTGAGCCGCTTTATCCAACAATACCGCTGAATCAAGAATCAACTAGTGACGACAAGCAATATGTATATACCCACGCCCACAACTCCTTTGTGTTCTACTCGTACATATAAGATCTACACATAGACCTGGCTCGGATGCCACTGTTGGGGAACGCGGTATTTCAAAAAAATTCCTATGATCATGCAAGATCTATCTAGGACCGAAAGGGGGAGAGTATGTCTACGTACCCTCGTAGACTGAAAGCAGAAGCGTTTAGTAACGCGGTTGATGTAGTCGATCGTCTTCGCGATCCAACCAATCAAGTACCGAACTCACGGCTCATTCGTGATCTGCACACGTTCAGCTCGGTGACGTCCCTTGTACTCTTGATCCAGTTGAGGCTGAGGGTGAGCTGCGTCAGCACGACGACGTGTTGACTATGATGATGAAGTTATCGATGTAGGGCTTCGCGTAAGCACTACGATAATATGACCGAGGTGAAAAACA
>NC_057809.1:372909492-373077472 GCF_018294505.1 Triticum aestivum | reverse complement strand
ACAGCTAAAGATCAACTTGTGTCTCTATGGGGTGCCCCTTCCCCCGTATATAAAGGAGGGGAGGAGGAGGGCCGCCCTCAAGGGCGCGCCCAAAGGGGGGATTCCTACTCCTAGTAGGAGTAGGTTTCCCCCTTTCCTAGTCCAAGTAGGAGAAGAAGGAAGGAGAGGGAGAGGGAGAAGGAAAGAGGGGGGCGCCGCCCCCTCCTAGTCCAATTCGGACCAGCCCATGGGAGGCGCGCTGCCACCCCTTGAGGCCCTTCTCTCCTTTCCCGTATGGCCCATTAAGGCCCACTACTTCCCCCGACGAATTCCCGTAACTCTCCGGTATTCCAAAAAATATCTGAATCACTCGAAACCTTTCCGATGTTCGAATATAGCCTTCCAATACATCGATCTTTATGTCTTGACCATTTCGAGACTCCTCGTCATGTCCGTGCTCTCATCCGGGACTCTGAACAAACTTCGATCATCAAATCACATAACTCATAATACAAATCGTCATCGAATGTTAAGCGTGTGGACCCTACGGGTTCGAGAACTATGTAGACATGACCGAGACACATCTCCAGTCAATAACCAATAGCGGAACCTGGATGCTCATATTGGTTCCTACATATTCTACGAAGATCTTTATCGGTCAAACCGCATAGCAACATACGTTGTTCCCTTTGTCATCGGTATGTTACTTGCCCGAGATTCGATCGTCGGTATCAACATACCTAGTTCAATCTTGTTACCGGCAAGTATCTTTACTCGTTCCGTAATGCATCATCCCATAACTAACTATTTAGTCACATTGCTTGCAAGGCTTATAGTGATGAGCATCACCGAGAGGGCCCAGAGATACCTCTCCGACAATCGGAGTGACAAATCCTACTCTTGATCTATGACAACTCAACAAACACCATCGGAGACACCTGTAGAGCATCTTTATAGTCACCCAGTTATGTTGTGACGTTTGATAGCACACTAAGTGTTCCTCCGGTATTCGGGAGTTGCATAATCTCATAGTTATAGGAACATGTATAAGTCATGAAGAAAGCAATGGCAATAAACTAAATGATCATAGTGCTAAGCTAACGGATGGGTCTTGTTCATCACATGATTCTCAAATGATGTGACTCCGTTCATCAAATGACAACACATGTCTATGCTCAGGAAACATAACCATCTTTGATTAACGAGCTATTCAAGTACAGGCATACTAGGGACACTTTGTTTGTCCATGTATTCACACATGTATTAAGTTTCCGGTTAATACAATTCTAGCATGAATAATAAACATTTATCATGATATAAGGAAATATAAATAACAACTTTATTATTGCCTCTAGGGCATATTTCCTTCGGTGTAGGCATCTGAAACAATCTTTAGTCTCTTTAATAGTATTCTGGTATCATTGTTCCACCACAAGGTATCTTTAGCTTCATTTCTACTTCCCGAGGCCACTTCAAACTCTTCTGAAGCCACCTTAAGGATGCAATTTTTCATAATCGTCCACATATTTTTTGCATCCCCTTCTTCCTCCCAAGGGCCCTCCTTAATGCCCCTCCTTGAAAGCCTAAGTTGCCTCCCCATTGAGCTTCCATCACTTCGTTCTAGTGACTTTGGTGCGCTTATCCGGCTAGACACGAATCTGAAAGTGGAAGTCAACCATTACAAGCTTATGTCGAGGGACATCACTCTCTCTAGGTATCACATTACAATGTAGGAAATCACGCCTATCTTCTCTTCCCTAAAGGACGAAATCAACTTGGCTAAAGTGTTGACCACTTTTGAAAGTCACTAGATGCAATTCTATCTTTTTAAAGAGGGTGTTAGCTACGATCACGTTGTAGGCTAGAACGAAGCTTAAGTCTTCTTCCCTTTATCGATTCTTGATGCCATAGACAAAGTCCTCATGCACCCCTTCAATACCTATGTTAGATATACCCATGTGGCCACTGAGGTCTCCTCTTGCAAAGTGCTTCTCGCTAATTGATCTGTCACTCAACTGTCAAAATGTCTTTTGGGTCTGTCACTTGAGTGGGTTGATCAACAAAGAAAGGATACACATCTGGCAATTCCTAAATCATGAGTTAATATGTGCTATTATCTTGGGGTGCGCAAGTCTTATATTTATTTTTCCCGTCGGTGTGAAGATCACATCTGAAGTTAGCCAAAGTAACAACCTAGTTCCTCGGTTGTCAAAAGAAAACAAAACCAACCTAGTTCCCCTCCCCCCAAAAGGAGGACTTTTTTTGAGGCAATTCAACGAAGCTTTATTAAGCCGTCACCACATTCATTGGGACGGAAGGAAGGTCTCCGGGATGGCCTAACCAAACATGGCAGCCATCTCCGAGCGTACGTACATGCTTCGGCAAATTGTGAGCTTCAAAGTTGGAGCTCCTACGTTCATAAAATATGTTACAAAAATTGAAGAAAGGGAATGATCTAAAATCTCTTGAACTATTGCACCATAGCTTGGTAAGTTTCTCTTCTGGATATCTTCCACCACCACCTTGCAATCTGACGCGATTTGAATTCTCTGAACATAAAGATCATCAACTAATGCCATCGCTTCCCTGATGGCAAGTGCTTCAAGCGTTGGAGGGTCCAAAATATTCCTGAAAACTAGACCTGATGCACCCAAAAATGCTCCCGACTGATCTCTGCATATAGCTGCAATTGCTGCAAATCTCGACCTAGAAACCGTGGTATCCACGTTTATCTTCACACTTCCATTGATCGGAGCGATCCATGCTGAAACTCTTGGCTGTCCAGCCGTAGCCTGCCGCTTAGGGCTTTTTGAATTAACCACCTGTAGCTCTGTTAAAAACGAAGCGATGAAACCGTGGGTTGCATATGGTGACTAAAAAATTTCTTCATGGATCGCCTTTCTCCTCGCACTCCATATAGCCCACACGGTGACAACCATCCTGACAAAATCATCCGCTTTCAACATTTCATGCAAAGCAAAAATCCAGTGTTTGGCACTGTCATGTGTGTGCACACACATTCGCTCAACCAAATCTTCAGGAGCCAACGCCCAAACACTGCGTGACATGGGGCAAGTTAACAAAGCATGTCTCCAGGTACCCCGAGCGCCACACAGTCTACATGTTTCTGTCCTGGCCATGTTTCGATGATTCAATAACACCCCACACGGGATTGATTGCCTTGCTAGTCTCCATACAAAGACCCGAAGTTTCGACGGCACCTGGTTGTGCCAAATCGATGTCCATTGGTTGCTCTCGCTCTGGCCAGTGGACGTTTCCGTTTCTTCAGAAAACCAGCACTCCCTGCCGAGCTTGGTCCGTAAAATCATCCTATACGCTGATTGTACAGTGAATCTACTTCGGCTCTCCTCATGCCATGCCCAAAAGGAGGACTTAACATAACATGCTGTCGCCAGTGTAGGAGCATCCTAGAGCGAATGATGCAATCGCTCCTAATTGCCCTTGGGAGCAAATGGAAAAGAAGGATCGGGATCGTAGGTGCTAATGCGTGAACGAGCACCAGTTTGGCTCAGTGGCTTGCAGATTTCCTGTTGGGCCTCCTAAACAACACTTAGTAAAACTACACATAAGAAATACACACGTGAAAATTGCAATGATAAACTACAAAAGTAGGAAATACCCACAGGAAATTGCCATGCTCAACTACAGAAAAGCTTACACGCCAAAAAATATACATAGTAAATATTAAAAAAGAAAACAACCAAACATTGCCATGGAGCACTACAAAAAAGAAAAGAAAAATTGTGCACTGACAATTTGCATGTTAATTTAATAAAGATGTATGTGTTAAGTTATCATGTCTGTATAATTAAAGTTGCCATGACAATGAAAATTGAGTTGCCGTGGCAAAGAGTTTTTAGTTTCGATGATGATGATGATGCAAAAAATAATAATTGAAAATGTTATACAAATAAAAATTTACCATGATGGAAATAATAAAATTGGAATGGAATTAAAAATAATTTTGTACTCTTAATTATGAAATGGTCATGTTGTATACTTTGTCATAACAAAAAAAATCACATACAAAAATTACCTTCATCAAAATAATGAATTATCATGCCGTTTAAAATAAAATTACCATAATCTAGATAATAATTTTTGCCATGATTTTATAAGAAAATTGCCATGCTATATATTTTCCATGCCATAAAAATCACATGAAAGAAAATTGCCATGGTAGAAATAATAAAATGTTGTGGGATGTACAAACAAATTTCCATGGTACTAGAATGAAATTTCCATGGAAAGATCGAAAACTACAGTACACAAATTTTCCATGTTTCGTGTGAAAATTTATGAAAAATTTTGTTCACTAAGAAAATCATGGAAAAACATTTGTAAAGAAAAAGAACATGTTTTAATGGTCAGATGGCAAAAAATCTATGCACAAAAAGAATTTGCCACCGTATGCACAAATGACATGCTAAAGTTAAAAAAAGAATTTGCCGTGGTCCAACTCAAAAAGAATACCTACATTTGCCATGTGAATAATTTTTGAAAAATGTTGTATAGAACTAAAAGTGCCCATGTTAAAAACATCAGAAAGTTTGCCAGTAGCTAGTTTATAGCTAAACACTAGTAAATTGACTTGAAATGTAGGTAAATCTCATACACAAATTAAGATGCCATGGCATAAACATCTTAAAAGAGTTTTACTATGGTCTGTCTATATTTTTTTTAGAAAAGGAGGATGACCCCCGGCCTCTACATCTGGGAGATGCATACAGCCACTTTATTGATTATTCTCGAGGACCTTACAAAGTATTACAAACAATATATCCGAATCCACCATCTTGGCAACATATGCCGCTACTCCTATCCATATGATGAAGAGATGCTAGCTGGACCACTACCCAAACCACTCACCTAAACCTAACATCAAAATTCGGAAGCCCCAGCCGAGCCACATACCGGGTCTGGGACACAATCCGGTCAGACGCACTCGTGTGTCGTCGCAGCCATCTTCCACAGGTCCGTCTTCAGATTATATTGAGGCATCTACCTTGTCTGGCCACTCTGCCATCGACGTCACCATGACGCCAGATAGCTACCTCCTCTTGCGCGAGTCCATCTCCGTGCATCGGACGCCGAGCCTCCACAGCGCCATGCCGCCGATCTCCGCCGCCATCAATGTGTGAGATGAAGTACCGCTCCACCACAACAGGTACAAGGTAAGGAAGGGCGAGGTCCCCATCGGAGACACGGCCGGATGGGCCGCCACCAGGAACCATATAAGCTCACCATACACGCCCAGCATCCCCATGCCCAAGTAGGCGCCTTCAAGAAGGTGACGATGCTGTGGCGCCGCCGCCGCTTAGCCACTGGGGCTAGGGTTTTCACCCGGGCGCAGGGGAAGGGAGGAGGCAGGGGAAGTTGAGCCTCGGCGCCGCCACCAAGGAGGGAATGGCGTCCAGTACGCCATCGACGCCGTGACCGCCACCAGCGGCCAAGGGCTTCCCCCGGCCAAGCACCCTGCCGCCACCTCCGAACTAGCCACAGCATCAGCAGGCGCGTGCACGCCGGAGATCCAGGACGGACGGAGGTCATGCGTCACGAGCGGACCAGAACACCTCAGATCTGACGAGGGGAGCCCGGGGCCTCCCCGCGCCATGACCAGCGCCCATCAGGACCTCGCTGCCCGCGCATCCGAGGGGACCCTACCAACCTCACCGACGAGCACTCCCCGCCCGGAGGAGCGCCGTCTGCACCAGCGAGGCCGCCGCCTCAGATCCGGGCCCTCACCACCGAAAGGGAGCGGCCAGAGGCCTCGCCGCCACCCTCACAGGCAGCCGCGCGGGGGCCCCGGCGACCGCCTCCGGCAGCGGCGAGGAGGAGGGGAAGGGGGAGGTGGTGGCGCGAGGGAACCCTAGGTATGTCTATATATGTATTACAAAACTTAAGGTGCCTTGACAAAAACACATATTAAAGTTGCCAAGTCTATTATATAGATGTAGTACAAAACTTAAAATGGCCATGGAAAAAAATATTAGAAAAATTCCATGGAAAAGTTTATAGCTAAGAAAGCAAAAAATAAAAATGCTATGTCAGGTTTGTAGTTGGAGCCGAATAAAAACATCATAAGTAGTTAAATAAAAACAACAATAACATGGCAACAAGCTGTGAACCTAAACACATACCACAAAACAGTTCCCACAATCTCAACCAAAAAACTGAGATAAGCAGGGATTTCATGTGCATAGAGCAAGATAACATACAAAAACAACAATGCTCATGATGCATAGACGCTACTGCTATTGTTGGAAAAAACATCATCAAGACACACTAGTTGTGTAGATTTTTCGTAATGCAAACATACTGATTGCCATCATGCTGATACACTACTTGCCATGTTCTAGATAAATTCATATTTCACGGCCAATTATTCAAAAATAGCTATATGATTCATGGAAAATTTATAAGAAGCAATTTTTATGATTTTTTTAGGGAGAAGCCAAAAAATGTAAATTTACCATTTAGAAGGTAGAAAAATATCCGAAATGCCATGATTTTAGGGAAAAACCATAGACTTGCCAAGTGAACATTAATGTTGAAGATTTGCATGTTTTGGAAAAATAAATAAGAAGATCTGAATTTGCCATGTGTGGAGAACAAAACTTGCCATGTGTGGAGAACAAAACTTCTTATAACTTGCCATGGAACCGGATAAAACATTTGCCATGTTCCATCACCCGATACAGTGAGAGTATTGAACAAAGCACATAATGGGATTTGCCATCCATGTAAAACTAAAATAGTCTTTTACATTTGTATCCCTAACTTGAACCCACTATTCAGACTTACCTCTAATTTTGAAGTGTGCTCAAATTTACCCATATGTCATTAGTTTCCATTATGGAAATACCCTTCTGTGACGTTACCGTCCGGTCAAAGGGTTTTGACCATCTATTAGACGTTTTCTGGACATTGTTTCCCCTACCTCCTTATCTCACTGACACGCGGGACCCACTTTAAAAACAACTTAAGGAAAAACTCTTTCTATCACCCCCTCTCTCCCTCTCACTTATATGTGGGGCCCAATTTAAATAATAAAAACATTTTTTCTCTCCCACAACCTCTCTCTCCCTGACATGTGGGCCATGGAACCCACTGTCAGGGTCAACGAGTTGCCAGCCATGAGCGGTTGCATGCACCGGTGGCTGTGTTTGCCGGTGACTCGCCGTAGGTTGCCGTAAAGACCACAAGAGGAGGGGCGAGGCACGCGGTGTATCGCGTGAGGTGCGCCATATATGCTAGGCACGACAGGTGTAGGCGGGCATGCGCACGACCTGTCAAGTTGTGGTTGGTCATGGCGGCCGGCTTAGGGAAGGGGCATTGGGCATGAAATCAGGTGGCGGAAGATGTGAGTAGGGACGCAAGCTTTCCATGGCGACGACAAGGAGGTCGGGTAGGTCAACGGTGGCTCAGGGCGGCCGAATTTTGAGAATAAGATCGACGACTATGGGAGAGATCTAGGTCTAGGGCGTCATCTACGGGTGGCCCTAGGCCCAATTCACTGCGCAGGGCGGAGGAGAGGTGCCCTACATGTCTTATGGACATGCTCGTTCTGATCGATCTGGCCTCCGGCCATGATGGCTAGCAACAACATCCTCAGGAGAGCTCTAAGGCGCTCTCCGGCGAACTTTGAGCAATGTGCTATAGGGCACGAGGAGGCTTGGTGAGTGGGCCAAATTAACCAGGTGGTGACATACGCCGCGACACACTCATCTGGATCATTGGAGAGGCATGGGAGCGTCGGCTCCGACGGTAGCTGCGGGCGGCGGTGTTATGCTGAAACGATGTCTTCCCCATCCATGGTGTCACTGTACGTCGCCATCCGCGTCGACCTCTGCCAGACCACCCCGAGCCTTCCCCCGCTCCTCAAAAGAAGATGCGCCGCCCCTCGTTGGTGACGGCCACCGGCCGAGCTGCCAAGTCTCGCCATGACCAGGTGCAAGCCGGTGTTGACTTTGACAGTGGGTCCTATGGCCCACATGTTAGGGAGAGAGGGGGGTTGTGTGAGAGATTTTTTTGATTGGGTCCACTTGCAAGTGAGAGAAAGTGTCTGTAAGAGTTCTTTTCTGTTTTTACTATGGGGTAGGTCCCACGTGTAAGTGACATGTGCATAGAATGGCAAATATGTCCAGAAAACGTCTAATAGATGGTCAAAGCCCTTTGACCGGATGGTAATGACACGGAAGGGCATTTCTATAAGGGGAACTAACGGCAGAGGCACTGGTACCGTTATGTGCTATACAAACAGTTTTACCCCCTTTCCGCGACAGAGTTTTAAACTGTCGCCTCATCGGTGTGTGCGATAGGGGGGGTGGTCCTTCCCACATGACCCAGAAACCGTCGGGGATAGGCAAGCAACTACTGA
Organism: Triticum aestivum; assembly: GCF_018294505.1. Taxonomy (NCBI): domain Eukaryota; kingdom Viridiplantae; phylum Streptophyta; class Magnoliopsida; order Poales; family Poaceae; genus Triticum; species Triticum aestivum. Next base: position 373,069,092 of record NC_057809.1, on the reverse strand, counting down.
TGATTTCCATAGAATAAACATATGAGAAGTCGCGTCTGTCCCACACGTTATGTCTCGACGTTACGTTTCTGACCCGAGAGACATCCGAAACGATTATGCCGCTATAGTCGTGTGGAAAAGGTGGATATCACAAACATTTAATCTATCAATGTGTTTGTGATAGGTACGTTATCGCACACAGTTCAAAAATGTAAAATGTGTACGGTGCCTCTATGTTCAAAAATGTAAAATGTATACGGTGCCTCTACTATCACAAACGTGTCTATTTTCATAATTGTGTGCGATAGGTAGTCCTATCACACACGGGGTCCATATATGCACCGTCTTCTTCTTGTCTAACATTATACACACATACAGGTTTGAAACGTTTGCCGTATTACCATGAATCACATATGCATATGAGGCGAAACAGTGTGTGCGTCCATCAAGCATCGCAAATGTTTCACGTAAAAGAACCGCCTGTTCTCTATTTTTCTGTAGCACATGCTGTTTTCTTTCTAACAGTGTGTACATTGTTTTATTCGCTCATGTTTAATTTTATTTTACCTGTAGTTTACTATTCGAATTGGAAATTTTGAAATATGAAACGTGGAATTCTCAGCACAATGGTTCAACAACAAATTCATAAATAAAATTCTCAGTACAATATGTTCAGTAATTACATGATTAAGAAGCAATTAACTATGATGAACCATAATATTTAGAGGCGGTAAAGGTGAAGAGACAAGTGTAAATCATTTTGACTGCCGATGGTGTTGAGAAAGCAGAATGCCCATAATGTGCCCTCCTGCATGCCATATGCACGAAGAACTTTTGTCTAACCCCTTGTGACGATCGCCCGCCCATCCTTCACCACCTCCAGGAAGACTTCTAGCCCATTATCATGGTAGTATGAATTATATACTTTAACCTTAGTTGCCTCCACTCCGGTCATGTAGTTTGCAAGGTAATCATCAGTAAATTGCTTTGGAAACCACTGAAAAGAGAAAACTTTCAAATACTCATGTATGATAGAGTAACTCATTGTGGGTAGGGGGAAAAGTCAACACATTACTTACCATCCTAAAGTTCACTATTGTCTTGGACAAAGTGTAAATAAAGAACTTAATTCCGATCATCTGTCTCTTTCGCCTAACAATCTTTGTTAGCTTCCTCACTCGATGTTTGTTCATGAATATCTCATTGCCCCATATGCAAAAGGGGTCGAAGCGTGGATCAGTACTGTTGATATATGTACCTACATGCAACTACACTGGTACACATCGATGCTATACAAACGGTTAACCCTTTTTCGTGATGGCGTTCGGAACCGTCACCTAGTGAGTGTGGTCGATAGGGGGTCCTTCCCACACGACCCAGAAATCGTCTGGGATATGCCCTCCTGGCACACACGCTCGGCAAAATGAGGTCGTGTGCGATCGACGAGCACTCAAATACATAAATATGTACAGTAGTGCTAAAAAATACAATTATACAAGTGAAATCATTTCTAATGGTAAGTACATCCCACACAATCAGTCACCGCTAAATGTTTCCGTTCATATATACATCCCACACAGTCACTCCAAGGAAAACATTTGCGCAAGATGGCGTAACGCAAACAGTTTTCAAGAGAATGTCGTGTGTGATTGTTCATTGATCCAACACGGTTTATTCCTAGAAACTATATGTGTTGCCCGAGGTCATCGCCCACGGTGTTTTCTCAATAACCGTTTGCAATAGGAAAACCCAATTAGCAAGCTAATTGGCCAATTAGCGGGCTAATTGCCCTATTATTAATAATCCATTTACTAATCTAATTGACATTCATATTAAGCACATAATATATTCCATTTCCATATTAAGGAAGCATGATTTCATAATTGAAATACATCAGAGTACAACATGATATAGCTTCAGCACTCAGCTACCCCATTACACAACTGCACCAGCAGCAAGTTTCACATGCAACATCTAGAACCTTTCGAAATTAGCATCATAGATGGTACATAGAGAGATGCATCTCATCTGGAAAACTGATGAAGCGGAAGGTGAATATTGAGCCTTCATTCATGTTGAAGGTCTTTGCAACTTTAGGCCAGTTCATGTGGATGATTGACCGTCCATCCTTCGACCTCTTCAGGAACATTTCAATATTGAACCGTGGGTGTTGTATGAAAACTTTCCTCGCCTCCTGACCACAGAGGTGGTTTGAGAGGTAATCATCAGCGAAGCCTGAAAACAAGGATGTGCATAAATATCTTCTCTATATTGGAAATGAGGCAAAGGAATACAAAAAGGCAAGGTATAATAGTTAGTACCATCTTGTAAACCTCTGTGCTTCCCATTGTTTCCCTGCAACACATATAAGGTAGTTAGTAATCAAGTTAAGTAAGGGTTCGCATGCTATCAGTAAAATATGTTGATGATACATAAACACATTGCAGATTCATCAGATTAATTCAAGCCACATGGAAAACCCATTTATCCAAACCAAGCATGATTAAGAACTAGGAAATATAGCACTTGTATATGTTTCTCATGTATTAAGTGCAACCCAATTCGATTTATTCCTCACATGGTATACAATAACAGAATGCAGCCACAACAATTGAACATCGCATTGCAGAATTGAACCAAGCAGTTAACTAAACACCACAACAAATGAAACAACTGTTAACTGAGCACTACATTGCACAATATAACATACTTCTAATAGAAGATCAGACAGTTAACCAAACCAAGCATGCTTAAGAACTTGGAAATATAGCAATTGTATTTGTTTGTCATGTATTTAGTACAGCCAAATTTGATTTATTTCTCACATGGTATACAATAACAGAATGCAGCGACAACAATCGAACATCGCATTGCAGAATTGAACCAAGCAGTTAACTAAACACCACAACAAATGAACCAAACGTTAACTGAGCACCACATTGCACAGTATAACATACTCGTAATAGAAGATCAGACAGTTAACCAAACCAAGCATGCTTAACAACTTGGAAATATTGCACCCTGAAGAATTGAACATCACATTTGCAGAATTGAACCAAGCAGTTAACTGAACACCACATTGCACGACATATAGAACATATACACTATAGCAGAAGATTGCATGGTAAAAGTAGATAGCACAATTCACTAGAATTTATTAAGGAAAGGTAGTAGCTAGCAAACTGAACATGGGTCCTTATAGTGAGCTAATAAGACAAGCTACTCCTCATTGTCGAAGATATCGATGACGATTGGCTCTTTGGACATGGAAGAGGGCGAGACCTCCGCATCGTGGGTGCCCTCGTTGTAGTGGTGAGTTTCCTGAGCCGCTCTGGGCACCAACCTGCTGGCTCTCGAGATGAGGTAAGCACATGCACACTGAGAAAACACCTCGTAGTCTTTGTCGAAGGCACCAACAGTGGCCTTGAGAAAACGCCACGAATTGTCATTTAATGCAGCCAACTGCATCGCGGCTCGGTGCGCGAGGCATCAACGGTGGCCTCGATGGCGAGGTGCTCCTCCAAGATCTGGGGGTCAGCACGAATGGTAGCCATCGCGACCTCATCCACGCGTGCGGCCGTGATTTGCTTCTCCGCTGCCAAATGCTCCTTGAGATCCTGGCTATACTACGGGCACCATGGCTTAGGCCAACGCTTATTTGGTGGAGGGGTCAGTGATTTAGGTGGAAGGTGTCATGCTCACGCCGGCGGTTGAGGCATGTGGGATGTGGAAGGATGAGGAGGATGGGGGTCGGGTGTGGATTACCTGCCTGGATAGGCGAGGCCGAGCAACATGAAGGAGGGTTGCCGGCGAGGAGGCGGTGCTGCAAGTAAGGAGTGAAGGTTTCAACTTTGAAAGGAAGGCGGAAACAGGGAAAATGTGACTTTTGGTAAGGGGGAGGGGGCGGGGAGGTAGATATTTCCGCGGAAGCCAAAAATTTGGAATCTCTTCAGCGAAAAAACTGGCGCGCAAAGTGTCATCAGACACGGTCCCTTATTCAAAGCAGACTGTGGACTGTAGCCATCGCACCTTCTCACGTAAGCCGTATGCGTACTATACTCCGACGGTGCTCCATGATATTTTGTGTTGCATCTCACACGGTTGGTTATAATAAACTGTGTGGGATCTACTTGATTTTTCGTCTTGATTTGAATTACATAATGGGGTCACAGTGGCCATGGACGGTGTTTGAATTGCTAGACCTTTTATCAGCAGTGAACATGCAACTATATGTGTGTCCTAAAAGAATTGAAATTATTCAGGGTTCGTTTGGACATTTTTATGCATTAAGTGAGTTTTCAATGCATTTATGTGCATAATTCAAATTTGAATTACATGCACATGCTCCAGTACATATAAATTGGTTGAAAAATCAAATCTTTGTCCTTGGGTGCATGCTTAGGTCCCATGCAAGAAATGGGAATGAATCTCAAATACCCTGCCACCGTCACTCGGCCGCAAACATTGAGATACCTGGTTTTAAGTTCAAGTAAATCCAAAACTTGTTTGAAGTTCATGAAACTTGGCATGCTATCATGGAGCGGCATCAACATGCCGTGGTAAATATTTTGTCCCATTTGGGGCAGGTTTGGGTATATGCTTCTCACAAACTAGAGTTTCTCACAACAAGCATGATGGTTTCGGTACGGAACACCCCACCTTTGGGGATGAAATGATATCCATTGCCTCTTATTGCTTTCAAAATGTTTCTTGTGTCAACGTAGAACAACAGGAGTGTTGTGTTATTTTTTGTGATTTTTCAGGGTTCGTTTGGACATTTTTATGCATTAAGTGAGTTTTCAATGCATTTATGTGCATAATTCAAATTTGAACTACATGCACATGCTCTAGTGCATATAAATTGGTTGAAAAATCAAATCTTTGTCCTTGGGTGCATGCTTAGGTCCCATGCAAGAAATGGGAATGAATCTCAAACACCCTGCCACCGTCACTCGGCCGCAAACATTGAGATACCTGGTTTTAAGTTCAAGTAAATCCAAAACTCGTCTGAAGTTCATGAAACTTGGCATGCTATCATGGAGCGGCATCAACATGCCGTGGTAAATATTTTGTCCCATTTGGGGCAGGTTTGGGTATATGCTTCTCACAAATTAGAGTTTCTCACAACAAGCATGATGGTTTCGGTATGGAACACCCCACCTTTGGGGATGAAATGATATCCATTGCCTCTTATTGCTTTCAAAATGTTTCTCGTGTCAACGTAGAACAACAGGAGTGTTGTGTTATTTTTTGTGATTTTTCAGGGTTCGTTTGGACATTTTTATGCATTAAGTGAGTTTTCAATGCATTTATGTGCATAATTCAAATTTGAACTACATGCACATGCTCTAGTGCATATAAATTGGTTGAAAAATCAAATCTTTGTCCTTGGGTGCATGCTTACGTCCCATGCAAGAAATAGGAATGAATGTCAAACACCCTGCGACCGTCACTCGGCCGCAAATATTGAGATACCTTATTTTTAAATTCTAGTAAATCCAAAACTCGACTGAAATTCATGAAACTTGGCATGCTATCATGGAGCAGCATCAACATGCCGTGGTAATTTTTTTGTCCCATTTGGTGCAGGTTTGGGTATATGCTTCTCACAACAAGCATGATGATTTCGGTAGGGCACGCCCCACCTTTGGGGACGAAACGATATCCATTGCCTCTTATTGCTTTCAAAATTTTTCTCGTGTCAACATAGAACAACATGAGTGTTGTGTTATTTTTTGTGATTTTTCGGGGTTCATTTGGTCATTTTTATGCATTAGGTTAGTTTTCAATGCATTTATGTGCATAATTCAAATTTGAACTACATGCACATGCTCCAATGCATATAAATTGGTTGAAAAATCAAATCTTTGTCCTTGGGTGTATGCTTAAGTCCCATGTAAGAAATGGGAATGAATGTCAAACACCAGGGTTGTCGGCATTCTGTGAACGGGGGTCCGCAGACTTGCCTGCCCGCGGCCCGCGGCGTGGCTCCACCAGCGGCCCAGTACAACCCATCTTCACCAGCAAACACTCAAGACCCTCACGAGGAGCCAAGCCTCATGATGCAGACGATGCAAGACCTCCTCAGGGGCGGCCTCACCAGGCCGGCTCGCGAGGGGCGGAGAGATCAAGGCAAGGGACATCTCGCGAGGTTTGTGTGATGCAAGTCGTGACGACTGGAGCCAGGCGGGCGCCAGGCGGGTGCCAGCGCGCGCAGTGTCCTCATTTCCTCTTTGGTGCTAAAGAGGCAAGCACATGCGAGGAGTCCCGAGGCATCAGGCAAAAGGTTTCCATATTAGTGCAACAAGACCAAGACCAGCAGGCCAGCAGGACGTAGGTCACTATGGAGCCCAAGACAACGTCACCACCAGAGCCTTTGGTAGGCGAACACTACTTTTGTCAGGATAACTTGTACTAGTTGTCTCCCTTCGAATTTGGCCATTGTGGGATCCCTTCCCACTCAATATTTGGGAAGAGGACCAGTGCCTCTATAAATACGACTAGCCACCCCCATAGCAGGGGACATCGGATCGTAGATCATCCCCAACCACTCAAGTTCACCATGCAAAAGAACACCTCTCCTCAGGAGGCTGTTCTTCCCTTGTAACTGTTCATCCTCAGCCCAAGAGGCAATCCACCACACCACACTGGAATAGGGTATTACACTACAACAGTGGCCCAAACCAGTATAAATCTTGTGTCTCGTGTTCTTTGGGTTCGTCGAGCTAGGCCGTGAGATCATGTTGAGTGCGAGCTAGAGGAGGGGGAGATCTTCGTGCGCACCCCAGTGTTCGAACCTCAAGGGTTTTGCCGGAACCCGAAATCCGACATTTGGCGCGCCAGGTAGGGGTGCGTCGGAGCTTCTCTTCCGCCAGTTGATCCGTCGACACTCCGCGGTTCCGATGTCCGGTGACCCGAGGACCAACACCGACCGCTGGGCAGCATGGCCGGCCCGGGTGGCACCGTCCGCCCAAGAAGACCTCAACCCTGCGCCCCAGGTGGCACGCGCACCGCCAAACGCTATGGGGCGCGGTTGACGCGGTCATACGCCATCCACCCTTACTCCATGACAAGCGCGGGCAGCCGCAAAGGCCTCAAGCCACACTGCGGCCACAGTACCGCACACCCGAGGGGAACAAGCGAACATGAGGGCCGCGCTCATGGTGGCTCGTGAGTTGTTGCAATGCCGACTGATGGAGAGTGGCCGGGATGCATTGCTGGAGTGTGTCGCCGAGCTACTGGACGCCGCGGCCTCGGGAGCGCCGCCCTTTTGCTCCCTGCTTACGCCCCAGGCCGCAGCCGGATCGCACGGCGGGCCTTGCCGCACTCGCATGCCCCCAGGTGCGCCAGGAGGCTTCATCGACACCGGCGCGACCAGCAACACCGGACGCCCAATCGCACCCACGCCACCTCCGATGAGCGCGAGCACGAGCGTTGCGACCCGCGGCCCCAGCGGAGTGCCGCCCTACCATCCTCAAGGCAGCAAGCTGGGCCTGAAAACGTGGAGCATGGGGCACTTCGGCGAGGTCTTCGGGGCGACGGCCCCGGAGGCCTACGTGCCCCGCATGATGGACCAGGAGTATGCGCTGGAAGATGACCCTGGCTCGTTTCTCGAGCCAGGCTGGGAGGCGGAGGCGCTAGAAGCTGAGGCCTTCCAAGAGCCCCCCCTGGAGCCTCGCCAACCATGCCAGCGACAACAACTACAGGGTACCACTAATCTCTCAGGAGCAAGCTTATGCTAGCCATGGGTTGCAAGAGGATCAGGTCACAATGGCGAACGGCAGCCCCAGCTCAATGGCCTCCCTCCCACCAGGAGGAGCGCTGGGCGTCGCAGGGGAGGGGCCGGGAGCGAGGTCCCTCCCCGCATTGCACAGAGCAGGGCATTCCTCGGAGGTAGGCCCTCTGTCGGGGAGGTGCTGGTGAGCCTTCCCCTGGTAGAGGACCCGTGGTTGCTGAGGGCGCCGCTGGCGTCCCCTTTGCCCCTTGGCTTCGTCCTGGTTTCCGGTCACACCAACGGTGGTCGAGGGCGGCGCAAGGTGGGGCCCTCGTCTGCCGATATGAAGTAAGGCTCGCGCCTGTGAAGATCTCCACTCGTGACACTCTCACGTAATAATGAGTGGGGATGTACACGCCCCGGAGTCTCAGGAGTGCCGCCCTCGGGCCTCGGGGGCTCCCTCCCACGTCCAAGTGGCAGCACTTAGCTCCGCGCTGGTGAGAAGACAAGAAGACTAGACTAGGTGCCGGACGCGGCCATTTTCTTTTAGCCTCTTTTCTGTAGCCCTGTTTCTAGCTTTGGATTTAAGTTGAAGTTGAATTTTCATTGGTATGCGCCGGGGTGAATTTTCTCGTTCGTTCGATTTCTTGCCATCTGGTTCCTTGCCCTGACTCGGAGTTCGCACCTGCTGCCTCCCCCCTCGCAAGCGGGGGCTGGGCGCGGCACACGCGCGCTGCACGCACGCCCTTCCATGGCTGGTGCTTGCTCCTCGCCAGGCCCTCTCGGGCGGATCGGCATGCCCCTAAGAAGGTCGCAACCTCACAAGCCGGCCGGGAACTGTGCCTAACCAAGGTAAACTGCAGCAGTAAGTTCAAGGCGGGACTCGCGGGCACAAAAAACACACCTCCAGCTTGGCCTAAGGAATAGAAGCAATAATCTGTTTACATGAGGGGCTCCCCCTTCCAAAATGCTCTTACAACTTTCAGGGTTGTGCCCGAGCTTTCACATGCAGGGTCAACGGCAAGGAAGCACGGGCTCAATCATACATATCGCTCGTCGCGTCCTCCGGGTCGCCCTCAGACGCGTCGCTGGCGTCGCCGTCACCATCGCTGGCATCACCATCACCATCGCCGGCATCACCATCACCAATGTTGGCGCCGCCCTCACCATCGTCCACCACGTCGCCTTCATCTGCAGTGACCACCACCGCGCCATCCTCGGAGGTGAAGGCCCTGACTAGAGCATCCACATTGTCCTCTACCCAGCGCGCCAGGTCGCCCCGGATGGCCTCGGGCACAGGGGCAATGGCGGCATCAAAATCGAAGTTGGGCTAGGTGTTCTGGAGGTGGCTGAAGACACGGGAGAACGCGCGCTTGAGCAGGCCGCAGATCCTCTCCTCAACAAGCACGCGAGCCCTCTCAGATCGATTCTCCAGGCAAGTCACCACGTCGATGAAGAAGATGAGGTGACTGGCGTAGTCGTTCGAGTGGGGATGAGGTGCATCTTTGTCACAGATGGCGCCCAGCGGCGCATTGGCTCTGATCCCGAGGCTTTGGAGCATGGGGGCGTGCTCACGCTCCAGCGTCCACCGCCGGAGCACTTCCTCCCTGCTCTGCTGCGCGGAGGACTCGGCACTGGCGACCCGCTGCTAAAGGGAAAGCAGCTCGGCACAAGCGGAGGCCAGCTCAGCTTGCACTAAGGTCAGGGCGGCTGCGGTAGCTTTCTCACGATGTTCTGGCTCAGCCAACCCTGACCTGAGGGCATTAGTCCTACTCACAGCTTCGGCTTCCACGAGCTTCAACTTCAGGTCGTACCGACCCACAAGATCCGCGCGAGCCTCGGCCACCCGGCGGTCGACCTCCTCCTGAGCCCTGGCCTCGCGCGCACCGACAACATCCTCTGCTTGGGCGACTTGGCGCTCCCTCGTCTCCAACCGCTCAAGCTCAAGGCTGCGCTCCGTGGCTTCCAGTGCCAGCACTTCCTCGCGCTTCAGGACCTCTTCCTCCTTGGCAGGCGTCCCCTTCATCGACGCTAGGGTGGCCTTGCACGCCTCCACTTGCCGCTCCAAGGAGGCGCTCCAGGCCTGGAGCTCCCATGCATGGTTCTCTACGATCTTGTGGAGGCGATCGGCTTCCCAGGCCTCTTCCAAAGCTCGAGCGCATGCCTCATGCGAGGTCGCAAGAGATGCCTCGGCCTTCATGTTATCAAGATCGCGCTGGTCGCACCCAAGGTTGATGTCCACCTTCAGTTTGTGCCGCTCCTCCATCAACCGAAGACCCTTGGCCTCGAGGCGCGTGTCTACATCCGCGAGCTCTCTGCCAAGCCGACTCATCGCGTCCATCGCCTCCCGAAAGAGCTCGTGACGGATGACACTCCGGTCGTGCGCAAGCTTGATCGCGCGACCGATTTCATCCTCCACAATGGGGGCCGCCGACGGGATCCGAAGCGGCTCGCTCCATTTCCGCAGGGGGCTGGCGGCTGGCGCCCCCCCGGTCACCGACTAGGCTTCGGCAGGAGCCCGGTCAGGTTGAGGCTCGCTACTCGAAGAAGGAACCAAGACCAAAGCCATCCAACCACCGTCTACAACCAGAGGAGGAGCCCTTGGCACGCTCGTCACACCCCCGACGAGGCCACGAAGAAGAGATGACAGGAGCGCGGGATCGAGGCGCCAAGCTAGCGCGTCTGTCTCCCCGGCCGACCTCGCGCCGAGGGCAGCATGTTGGCCTGGGACGCTCGAGGCTAGCGGGAGACTCAAGGCAGGAGGAGGTTGCTCCCCGGGAGGCTTCACGGCCTTAGCAGATGGGATCCTGAAGAGCCATCGTTAGGAAGGGAAGCAACACTCGAGGAATTACAAAGATAAGGTACTTACTCATCTATGGCGATGTACTTCCTCTGTTTCAACGGCCGAAAGGCGCCGCTGCTGCAGCTTGGGGACCCCTTCCTTTTGCGGAGCACATCGAAGTCTACATGGAGCCGATCGAAGTGTTGGACGTGGCGACCAGCGCAGGGCGTGGCTGGTGAAGCACCCAAGGAGGTGACCTCAGGAGCGCCAAGCTGGGGAGAGCCATCGAGTTTCACCTCGCGACGGCCTCCAGAGGCCTCGGGTGCTTCGACCTTAGGAACAGCGGATTGCGTCGCCCCCTCAACTGCCGCCCGGAGCGAGAGTTACGGGCTCCCGAAGATGACGCCTCAGGAACTGCGGGCGGCTTCGACACCTCGGCACCCGTGTCTCCGGCCTCCGGTGGTGCTTTCCCCCCTACGTCCACTCTTGGGGAAAGTTTGGCGCCAGCGACAAGGAGGGAAGCCACGGTGACGGGGTTCTCGCGGGACCCCTCAAGGCCAACCGGATGCAGCCCCCATTCGTCAAAGGGGGGCATCTGCCCGCGAACTCCACCATGTTTGAGCAACAGTACAAGAGACAACCCTTTGGTGGCATATCGGCTGGCAAGGGGTCGCCCGCCAGGACCTCAAGCACCGTTCTTCGTGCCTCGAGTGGGAGCTCTGACTCCTAAAGCCTCATGCGATCCAGGCCGACAGATAGGGCCCACATCGGCTGGGAATGGCGCTGGAGTGGTGTCGAAGGAACTCCTTCATCACCATGGGTGCAGTCAAGCCAAGGTCTTTCAACCTCCTCAGCCGGAGCCAGACGAAGGCGAGGCGGGGGCTCGTAAGCTTCTCGTGAGCCCAGCCGAAGCTGGGGACGGCGGGCGCAGACGGAGGCAATAACAAAGGGCTGAGCACTCCGACATCCTCATACACCCATTGCGTCCGGTACCCGCTCGCAGATGGCGGGAGTACAAAGTCAATCCCTGAGCCGGCATCGCCGCCACGGCCTGGAAGCTCAGGCACTCGGAGCACTGCCGGGGGTCGGTCAGATGCAGCAAGAAGAAATAGCGCAGAAGGGCGAGGGAGGGGGCAATGCCCACCATGGCCTCGCAAACAAAGGCAAAGACGGCAAGAAGAGCAACAGATTGGGGATCTAGGTGCAGCAGATGAATCTGGTAATGGTAAAGCACAACGTTGAAGAAGGCGGAGAAGGGGGGACCAGACCAGCCCACAGGGCCTTGATGAAGAACTGGACCTCGGTGGCTGTTCTATCGACAGAAGCTCGGGACGCAAGCAAGGCCTCCGTCCCTCCACATTCGTTGAAGCTGGTGGTGAGTGCAAGGCGGACCTTGTCCATGGCCTCCTCGTTGAGCACCCACGATCGGCTGATGGCAGGCTCGACGGCCAAAGGCGGGCTGGCTGAGGACAGAGGCTTCTTCCCTTTTTCCGTCTGGTTCGGCGCCATGGCGATGGAGAGGAATGATCTCATGTCGGATGGAGAGGAGGCTGAGGTTCGAAGAAACGGAGAAGTCGGGGAGTGCGTTTCCACCAAGGGGAAAATAACTGTGTAGGACGCCGTGGCCGCCTAGCCAGGGGGATATCAAGGCTACGTGGGGAAGCGGGGCCGCCCATGTCCAATCGACCGCCACGCGTCAAGCGGGGCCACAAGCTATTGGGGCCCGCGACACTTTGCACTTGCCCTTTGGCTTTGCCTCGAAGTCAAGTCCGAGCGTGCCTTGGGCCCGGGGGCTACTGTCGGCGTTCTGGGAACGGGGGTCCCCAGACTTGCCTACCTGCGGCTTGCGGCGTGGCTCCACCAGCGGCCCTGTACGGCCCATCTTCACTAGCAAACACGCAAGACCCTCGCGAGGGGCCAAGCCTCGCGAGCCGGACGATGCAAGACCTCCTCAGGGGTGGCCTCACCAGGCCGGCTCGCGAGGGGCGGAGAGATCAAGGCAAGGGACACCTCGCGAGGTTTGTCTGACGCAAGCCGTGACGACTGGAGCCAGGCGGGCGCCAGGCGGGTGCTAGCGCGTAGTGTTCTCGTTTCCTCTTTGGTGCTAAAGAGGCAAGCACATGCGAGGAGTCCCGAGGCATCATGCAAAGGTTTCCATATGAGTGCAACAAGACCAAGACCAGCAGGTCAGCAGGACGGAGGTCACCGTGGAGCCTAAGACAGCGTCACCAGAGCCTTTGGCAGGCGAAGACTACTTTTGTTAGGATAACTTGTACTAGTTGTCTCCCTTCTAATTTGGCTGTTGTGGGATCCCTTCCCGCTCAATATTTGGGAAGAGGACCAGGGCCTCTATAAATAGGACTAGCCACCCCCATAGCAAGGGACATCGGATCGCAGATCATCCCCAACCACTCAAGTTCACCAAGCACAAGAACACCTCTCCTCACGAGGCTGTTCTTCCCTTGTAACTGTTCATCCTCAGCCCAAGAGGCAATCCACCACACCACACTGAAGTAGGGTATTACACCACAATGGTGGCCCGAACCAGTATAAATCTTGTGTCTCGTGTTCTTTGGGTTCGTCGAGCTAGGCCGTGAGATCGTGTTAAGTGCGAGCTAGAGGAGGTGGAGATCTTCGTGCGCACCCCAGTGTTCGAACCTCAAGGGTTTTGCCGGAACCCGAAATCCGACAAGGGCACCATTGATTGACGGCAAAATGTTGAGATACCTGGTATTTAAATTCTAGTAAATCCATAACTCGTCTGAAATTCATGAAACTTGGCATGGTATCATGGAGCGGCATCAACATGCCGTGGTAAAAAAATTGTCCCATTTGGGGCACGTTTGGGTAGAAGCTTGTCACAAACCAGAGCTTCTCACAACAAGCATGATGGTTTCGATAGGAAATGTCCCACCTTTGGGGACGAAACGATATCCATTGCCTCTTATTGCTTTCAATTTTTTTCTCATGTCAACATAGAACAACAGGAGTGTTGTGTCAATTTTCTGATTTTTCGGGGTTCATTTGGACATTTTTATGCATTAACTGAGTTTTCAATGCATTTATGTGCATAATTCAAATTTGAACTACATGCACATGCTCCAGTGCATATAAATTGGTTGAAAAATCAAATCCGTGTCCTTGGGTGCATGCTTAGGTTCCATGCAAGAAATGGGAATGAATTTCAAACACTAGGGCACCGTTGATTGCCGACAAAATGTTGAGATGCCTGGTTTTTAAATTCTAGTAAATCCAAAACTAGTCTAAAATTCATGAAACTTGGCATGCTATCATGGAGCGGCATCAACATGCTGTGGTAAAAAAGTTGTCCCATTTGGGGAAGGTTTGGGTATATGCTTCTCACAAACCAGAGCTTCTCACAAACGAGAGCTTCTCACAATAAGCTTGACTGAACAGGAGGCGTGCAAGCGCAGTCCGGTGCGCAGGCTCACTGGGAAGCGTACAAGCTGTTCAACACATGATCTGTGCATCTCTTCAATGCAAACGGTTCAGATTACGGTATGCAAATTAAAGCCAGACTTCGGTGCAAAGCCAAGAGACACTTTGTCAAAATATGAAGCTAAAAATCAATAGCACTATCTATGTTTTGCAACTAAAATTCAGTAATTAAGCATATATTTCATTCATACTAGAGATTAAGCAGTTGTTCTCACTGGGAAGCGAGACAGCCTTGGACAGTCGCCTGCCTCGCTCCCACTGGTCTATATTAATGGCGCCGCCGAGTGGCCGCACCCCCCATCCTCGCCAAACACACAATTCCTCTCTCTCCGCCCGCATCCTCGATGCCGCTCTGAGTCCTCAAAGCCATCAGTGTACGAGGATGCCGCCGAAGTGCCCCATCGGTGGGAATGGCGACGTCGGGGCTGCTGAAGCACCAGAGCACGCGTGAATATGGAGACAAAGGTTTCTGTCACCGCCAACGAGGTGGACAACGAGGCTGCCAACAAGTGGATGCAGGTCGAGAAAGAACCGCAAGCGACTCCAGCAGGCCTATACTTCATCAACAACCTCACCGATGATATGTTGATAGTCATCATATCCATCTTCCCAATCAAATATCGGGCGAGGACAGCCGCCCTTTCCGGGCGGTGGCGCCCCCAATGGCTCCTCACCCCTATCGACCTCCTCGACGCCCACAAGCTCTGCCATGGATCTCACCAAAGCTTGGATGCGTTCTCCCAGATCCTCGGCAATCACCATGGCTATCAGATCACGGGTTCCGGAAAAACCCTCGAGGTTCGAACACTGGGGTGTGTGCGAAGGTTTTCTCCCTATCGATCCACGCCCTAGCTCGCTAAGATCTCGCGGATGAACTCCATGAACTTGCAACACAAAGACACAAGATTTATACTGGTTCAGGCCACCGTTGTGGTGTAATACCCTACTCCAGTGTGGTGGTTGTGAATTGCTTCTTGGGCTGATGACGAACAATACAAGGGGAAGAACAGCCTCCTGAGGTTGAGGTATTCTTGTGCTTGGCGAACTTGTGTGGGTGAGATGCCTCTAAATGAGTTCTCCCTTTTCTCTCTTTTTTTCTTCCCCTCTACTGTGGTGGCTAGTTCTACTTATATAGGCACTGGTCCTCTCCCCAAATTTTGAGCGGGAAGGGAGCCAACAACGGCCAATTTGGAAGGGGACAGCTAGTACAACTTATCCTGACAAAAGTAGTCTTCGCCTGCAAAAGGCTCTGGTGGTGACGCCGTCTTGGGCACCATGGTGACCTCCGTCTTGCCGTCCTGCTGGTCTTGGTCTCGTTGCACCGATATAGAAACCTTTGCTTGATGCCTCGGTACTCCACGCCTGCGCTTGCCCCCTTGGCACCAAAGAGGAAGTAAGGACGTTGCGCGCGCTGGTACCCGCCTGGCGCCCGCCTGGTCTCGATTGTCATGGCTCACATCACGAGGATCTCGCGAGGTTTGCCTTGCCTTGATATCTCCGCCCCTCATGAGCCTACCTGGCGAGGCCGCTCCCGAGGAGGTCTTGCGTCATCCGCCTTGCAAGTCTTGGCCCCTCGCGAGGGTCTTGAATACCTCGTCGATGAAGATGGGTCATACAGACCTGCTAGCTCAGCCACGCCGTGGGCTGTAGGCAGGCAAGTCTGGGGACTCCCGTTCCCAGAACGCTGACAGTAGCCCCCGGGCCCAAGGAGTGCTCGGGCTTGGCTTCGAGGCGAAGCCAAAGGTCAAGCGCGAAGCGCCACGGGCCCCAAAAGCCTGCGGCCTCTGTTGACGCGTGGCAGTTGATTGGACATGTGCATCTTCACTTCCCCATGCTGCCTCGGCAACTGCCCGACTTGACAAGTCCCTGTGACATGTAAGGAAAACCATCATTACCTGTGATCGTGGGGGGCACTGGTTGGCCTTCTCCTGCTATAAATGAGGAAGGGGCGGAGCCACCGTCCCCCACTTCTTCCCATTCCACTTTCTTCTTCTTCCCCCACTTTACTGCTAGTAGAAACTTCAATGGTGCTGATCAGAAGGTTCTGAGCTGACGAGAAGGGAAGGATTCCCCTCGACATGCCGGCACTGCTTCCGCCGAAGAAGAGATCGGTCCACCGTCGTGACGCTGCGGCGATGCAGGTGGTGACGAGGCCTTGGTGTGAGCGGCCTCCTCCTGGTTATCCACTGCCCTTGCACACCCAAGCCGAGGGCTCGAGAGGAAGGAGCAACGAGCGTCGGCGCACGCATCGCGGCCAAGGTCGACGCGCTGCAGCGACGAGTGCCGTCGCTCCTGGAGTCCATGCCGCGGGCTCCTCACGCGAGCTCGTGCTGTGGGCTGCGATGCCCCCAAGCTCCTGGAACCACTTCCCGCGCTTCTTCTCTGACGTGATGCCGCCGAGGGGGCCTCTCGAACTTTGGTTGCAACATGCCTACTGTGACGCTTCGGCGACCGGAGCAGAGGTTGAAGCAGTTTCCACCGACAAGATCTTCATGACCCATGGTTGGGGCGAGGTCGCGTGGGTTTGCTGTGCGGAGGGCGCCCTCGTGATCTACTTCGAGTACGATGGCACCTCCACACTGTTCTTCAAGGTCTTCGACGCGGAAGGTTGCCGCTTGGAGTGTTGCCCCGAAGGGGACCGCCAGGATGAGGCGCGCCCCGCTCGCGGCTGCTCCAGCAGCAACGACTCTTGGGAGTCCAGTGGTCCTCCCGAGCTCTACGAGACTCCGGAGACGAGCGACGACAGCTACGTGCCCCTGAGCTCTCGCTGCGCCCGGAGCAGGGCCGCAAAATCCGGCCGCCACCGCCGTTGCTGATCTGGATGGGGTTGGCGCCGGCCTCCCGTGGCCCATTGTTGATGATGGCGTCAGCCGCGAGGGTGTGTAGATAGGATTCTCCTAGCTTCTCGTCTTTTGTTCCCTGCGAGGAATCGAGAAGTACCCCGTGGGGGCGTGTAAAGAGTCTGCAATGTCTTTTGTCGATATTATCCCAATTATGGAAGCCTTGTGAGCGCAAGTCCTATTTAGGCTCGGTCTTCCCTTTCCAATCTCGCGATAGCTTGTTGCTCTACGCTGACAGGTCCCGGTCCCCTGGCAAGCTTTAGCTGTCACTGGTATGCCAGGTCGCGTGTCGTGGTCAAGGCCAGGAGGTGAGCGGCCCGAGGTCCAGTAAGAGGTCCTGAGGCGCGATGCTCAGGGGGTCCCCTTTAGCGCTCAAGCGGTCGTGGTAAGATAAGAAAGGGAGGCGACGTTGCCGCAACAGGGCTGCGGCGAGCGTGTCCCCTAGGTTCCAACGATTAGTTGATCTGAGCTCGTGACCTATCTTGGTGGTCCAGGGTCGATTCTTCGTGATGCGCTAGACCTGTGCACGAACATCCGCAATGTAGCTAGGTCAGGCCCATACAAGCCTTCCCCTTTCCTATGCTCTCCTTTGTGCTCTACGTCCTCAGGTCCCGGCCCTCGAGCGATCTCAGCCGCCACTGGTATGCTAGGTCGCGTGCCGTGGTCAAGGCCAGGGGGTGAGGGCTGGAGAGCCAGTAAGAGCTCCTAAGTCGCGATGCTCAAGAGCCCCCCTTTTAACGTGCAAGCGGATTACTTGGAAGAGGTGGGAGCTCGCGGTGTCGCCTGGTGTTATCCTCGTGATATTCCTGCGAGCCAGCACAAGGAAGAACACAATCTACCGTTATGGTTACCAGCCTGCCGCTGGTTGCTCCGCGAGGGGGTGAAGGCACTGAGGGCCCAGTGAGGTGACGTGTACGAGGTCTGCTGCGAGCCAGAGCTCGACCACTTAGGTTTTTCGATGTGGCAGGGACAGACATATGCACCAGCGCCGTGCCGATGTGAGAAGGCCCCGTGGGAGGCGACGATTGAGCAGTTAGTAATCATTGGTAGATTAAACATGAGAGTAGCAGGCTTAAGTAAGTGCATGGGAGATACGTGCCACTGGGTTAGCCCCATCCCGAGGGGCGCTCCCAACAAGGTAAGATAAAGACATAAAAAGGGATACATGCCACATGGACAGACCCACGCGGCCTGGGAATGATGCAGCCCGAGGGGCACTCCCAGCTAAATGAACTTGGAAAATGTCACCTGGTTATGTTGACGAAGGAGAGTTGGGGCAGCTGAAGGTGTGCAACGAAGGGGTTGCTCCTCACGAGCCACCGGGACTCTGAGCCTCAGGAGGCTCTGGGGGCTCAGGTGGTTCCTTGAGGACCGTCTCCATCTCCATCAGGACGGCATGGTGCCTGGCCTCCTGAGCCGCTAGCATGCGCCGCAAGTTGCGTTGGTAGGAGGATGACACGCTCGGCGGGCCGAAGGGCATGCGAATGTAGCTATGCGGTGGGCCCTCGTAGCGTCCCATGCGCAAAGGCCAGAAAAGCTCCTGAGAAGCGGCCCTGTTGAGCCCTGGAACGTTGATGCAGATGCGTAGCCCGGCATCCTCTCCTGGATGGGAAGCTGCGCCTCGTGAGCGGCGGTTGCCGCGCATGGCCCTTGCGTCTTGTAATTCCTGGGTGGTCTTGGTGATGAACTCCTGATCGGTGGGCGATCCTTGCCCTGTGCCCTCCCGAGGGAAACATGCTGTGAAGCACGCCTCCAAGTGGTGCCCAAGCGCCTCCCTCGTGATGTGGGCAAGGTCTGAGGCCTTCTAGAAGGAAGGCCCCGAGCCCTGCCCAAGAAGGGCGCTGGGCGCGCCTTCCTATGCGATGGAGGGAGGCACCCCGGGAGCGGGCTCTGATCCTGATGAGGCTCCGGCTGTGACGCCACCCTCCTGAGGTCCTGCATGGCGCAACTTCTTCTTCTTCTTGGGGATGACCTCAGGAGGGCCCTCGCCCTTGCTGTCGGGGTCGTTGATTGCTGCAGCTTTGAAGGCACGCTCGAGGGAGCACACCGCATCTCTTTCTTCACATGGGACCGTGATGATCCCGCCGCTTCCCGGCATCTTGAGGACATTGTAGCCGTGATGGGTCACCACCATGAACTTGGCCAGGGCTGGATACTCGAGGATGGCATTGTACGGCAGACATATGTGCGTGATGTCGAAGTCGATGAGCTCGGTGCGGCAGTTCTTGTGTTCCCCGAAGGTGACAGGGAGGCGGACCTGCCCTATCAGTGTGGTGGAACCGTCGATCATTCCTGAGAAAGGCTTGGTAGGCTGAAGCTGGTCATATGGCACTTGGAGGTTGTTGAACGTGTCGACGGACAGGACGTTGAGCCCTGCGCCACCGTCGATGAGGGTCTTGGTAACTTGCACGTTGCTGATGACCGGGGAGCAAAGCATCGGGAGGGCGCCAGCGGTAGCTGCGCACTTGAGCTGACCCACCGAGTTGAACGTGATGGGGCACTGGGACCATCTGAGCGGGCATGTGGCTTCGAGCTTGGGGTGGACTGCATTCACTTCACGAGCAAACTGCTTGAAGATATGCCGCGAGGCTGGGGCCTGGGCTCCGCCCAAGATGCAAGAGATAGCACACGGTTCCAGGAAGCCCCCAGCCCTCTCGTCTTGATGGTGTTCGTCATTCCTTCTTGGCGGTGGCGGCAGCGGAGGGAGTCCGACATTGCCTTGAGGACGATCCTCACAAGGCTGATCCCTCCAGGCGCCCTCGTGAGGCTGAGCCTGCCAGCGGTCCTCACGAGGCCGGTCGCGCCACTCCTGGCGTGGGCCACGGTCATCCCAGTGTCTGCCACAACATCCTCCTCCTCGGTTGTAGCCCCGGTCACCGCACTCGGGGCGTCGACCGAAGCATCCTTCGCGAATGGCTCTGAGATCTTGACAGTCGCTGGTGTTGTTGTTATTCAGGTTGTGGAAGGCGCAGAATGGACGGCTGCTCTTGGATGACTCTGGTTGGTCTCTGCCACGCTTGGTGTCTGGTTCCGCTGCGAGCACTGCTGCTCCCTTGCGCTTCACGGCCTTGGCCTTGGCTTTGTTCTCCTCCGGGTCTGTGGCTGGGAGCTCCAGGAGGGAAAGGCACCCCTCCTTAGCTCTTGCGCACTTGGTCGCCAGGTTGAACAACTCCAGGGACGTGCACAGCTCCTCGTGGATAGCGAGCTCTTCCTTCATCTTGACATCGCGGACGCCATCAGAGAATGCAGAGATGATGGCCTCGTCCGTCACCTTAGGGATCTTGAGGCGGACGTTGTTGAAGCGCTAGATGTACTTCTGGAGGGTCTCTCCCGGTTGCTACCTGACGCGACGTAGGTCACCCGCAGCCGGCGGGTGGTCACAAGTGCCCTGGAAGTTGGTGACGAAGTGGTTGCGCATCTCATCCCAGGAGGAGATCGAGCCCGGTGGCAGGTTCAGGAGCCAGGAGCGGGCGCCATCCTTGAAAGCCATGGGAAACCAGTTTTCCATGACTTTCTCATCGCCGTTGGCCGCTTCGATGCTCAGCTCGTAGAGCTGTAAGAACTCCGCGGGGTCGGGGGTGCCGTCGTAGCAAGGAGGCAGATCTGGCTTGAACTTGCCCGTCCAGGCGACGCTACGTAGCTCGGGGGTGAAAGCGCGGCAGCCTGCTGTGGTCACCGGGGCCCGCCTTGGGGGTGGAGCTTGGTCTTGATGGGGCCCGCGCCCTGCCGCTACAGGTGGCGCACAGTCTTGCCGCGGCAGCCGGTCCTGGGGCAGTGGCACGAGGAGCGGCGGAGCGTCTTCTTGCGGTCGAGGGACTTCTTGACAGCTTCTTTCTTCACGCGTGGGCGCGGGACGCGGCGGGTCACGTCGTGGAGTCGCGCGCCTTGGCGCCAGGGCGCCGTCTTAGGGCAGAGGTGGTGGAGGCGCTCCGTGAGCTACGTCGCCCGTAGCTGGCGGAGGATGAGGCAGAGAGAGGGACGGTGCAGGGGAGCCCACAACCCTCGAGGTTTGTACACTGGGGTGCGCGTGAAGGTTTTCTCCCTATCGATCCACGCCCTAGCTCGCTAAGATATTGCGGATGAACTCCATGCACTTGCAACACAAAGACACAAGATTTATACTGGTTCGTGCCACTGTTGTGGTGTAATACCCTACTCCAGTGTGGTGGTGGTGGATTGCCTCTTGGGCTGATGAAGAACATTACAAGGGGAAGAACAGCCTCTTGAAGTTGAGGTGTTCTTGTGCTTGGCGAACTTGTGTGGGTGAGAGGCCTCTGAATGAGATCTCCCTTTTTTCTCTTTTTTCCGCCCCCTATTGTGGTGGCTAGTTCTACTTATATAGGCCTTGGTCCTCTCCCCAAATATTGAGCGCGAAGGGAGCCCACAATGGCCAATTTGAAAGGGGACAGCTAGTACAGCTTATCCTGACAAAAGTAGTCTTCACCTGCAAAAGGCTCTGGTGGTGACGCCGTCTTGGGCTCCATGGTGACCTCCGTCTTGCCGTCCTGCTGGTCTTGGTCTCGTTGCACCGATATAGAAACCTTTGCTTGATGCCTCGGTACTCTGCGCCTGCGCTTGCCCCCTTGGCACCAAAGAGGAAGCAAGGACACTGCCCGCTGGCACCCGCCTGGTCTCGATCGTCATGGCTCACGTCATGAGGACCTCGCGAGGTTTGCCTTGCCTTGATCTCTCTGCTCCTCGTGAGCCTGCCTAGCGAGGCCGCTCCTGAGGAGGTCTTGCATCATCCGCCTCGCGAGGCTTGGCCCCTCGCGAGTGTCTTGAATACCTCGTTGATGAAGATGGGCCGTACAGACCTGCTAGCTCAGCCATGCCGTGGGCCGCAGGCAGGCAAGTCTGGGGATCCCCGTTGACCGAGCCAATCTTGACAAGTGGTTCCGATCCCCCGCCATATATCATCTCGAGAAGCTTATTTATAATGATGGACATATGCGCTTGCTGCCAACGTCCGTGCTCTGCTTCGTGCCCACGCTGCGCCTCGCCAAGTTCATGAACCGCCATCCCCCTTAATGATGCTCCCGCTCTTTTTCTACCATGATTGAAGCACCTCGAGCTCGTCGCCATCCGCATCCCAAAGGATGACTTGGAGCGCCTGCTCCGCGGCTGTACTGCACTTGAGTTCCTTCATCTTCAGGCGATGTATTGGTTGAGTACCTTGCACATCACCTCCAGGACACTCCAGACTATTTATGTGTGTTGCTAGTGCTGCAACAAGAGATCACAAAAGGTGGACCACAATATGGTCATCCAGGACACACCTTCACTTGAGAGATTACTTATAGTTGATCAACAAGGTCCAACAAGAATCAATGTCATTTCTGCGCCAAAATGGAAAGTGGTGGGCTACTCGTGTGTCAAATACTACAACTTTGAGGTACAACAGTTGCCTTATACCTCTCCTTCTTGATATCAACGTTATTTCTAGTTTTGAAGATGTATGTTCGTCTGTCATCCAGCGAAGCTTCAACCAGACTCTAGGCACAGTGAAGGTCTTGGCACTAGAATCTATGGCCCCAACCTGGACCAAGTTATCAGTTGCCTGAGATGCTTTCCGTGCCTGAAGAAGCCGTATATCAAGGTGATGTTCCTTTCCTGTTAAATGTTAACCGTAAGGGAGTTCAATTTTTTTCACCTTTCCCAAGTTTACAATGACAATGTACTACGATTTCTGAAGGAACTTTGGAGGATTTTAGGACATACACCCCCACCCCATATTGGTTGCTTCATTCATATGGTTACAATCGTCCATAAGCATTTCTCCTTTGGATTCATCTGTGCTAGTTTTCTTAGGGAATTTTTCATCCAATCCAACCTCTTGTGAAGAAGGCTACATGTTTCTAGATCGTAATCAAATGCCCATGTTAATCATGCCAGATCGAAGATGGCACGTTGGTGCATTTTAAAAATCCTGCAAACCAAATGGGCGTGTAGCAGTGTTCAAAACTGCATGTAGGCACTAACACGTTCCCTTCTTTTGCAGATAATAATAGGCCCGAAGGTGGATAATGTTTATAATGACAATAACATCGAATGCCTGGATCTGCATCTCTCAAATATTACTTTGAACTCCTACCGAGGGACCTTACCAGAGATTACACTCGCCAGGTTCTTTCTTGCCAGAACAAAGGTGCTGAGGGTACTGAGGTTGAACACGCATTTAATTAGGAAATATGAATGGTATGATTATCAGAGCCGGCGGGTACTGCGGAATGGAAGAGCCTCCAAAAATGCCAAACTTTGTATTGGAAGAGCATATGGTAAAGCAATTGGAAGTCATTGTGTCAAACCCATACATGGCTTGTCAACGGCTGATCCCTTTTCAGAAATGACGTAGCTTGCAATGTTTGAATTTGGGCGTTGTAATCTTTGAATTTGAACCTTGCAATATTTATTGTATTTGTTATATTGAACCATTTCTGTTCTCTTGTCTCAACGCAAACAGTTCATCCGAGTGAACCGCATGTCGTATATCGCACACACCTTGATCCGGCTGACCGTTTCTTTTGTGTTGCCTAATCACAAACAGTTCATCCGAGTGAACCGTATGCTGTACATCGCACACACCTTCATCTGGCCACCCGTTTCTTTTGTTCCTCCTCATCGAAAACAGTTAATTGAACTGAACTGTATGCCCTGAATTGCACATGCAACTAAAATCTGAACTGTGTTTGATGCACCCTCCATCGCAAATTTTTTGCACCTTTTTGACGGTTTTTTACACCACCATTTGCGATTATTGCATCCCACACAGTTTCGTCGAAGGGTCTTTGATCATAGTGTCACATTAGCAGCATCCTGCAGTAGTGCTAGTAAACATTAGAAGCTAAACTACGATTGCACAAATGATGTAAAATACAACTACCTCCGTTCCTAAGTATAAGTAATTTTAGGGATTTCAATATGAATTACATATGGATGTATATAGACATAGTTTAGATTAGAATGCAGATTCACCCATTTTTCTTCGTATGTAGTCTATATTGGAATCTCTAAAAATACTTATATTTATGAAAAGATGGTGTATAAGACATGGGATGCAGCTAACCTCGACCATAAAAAACAGCGTCGCCCATTGTAGCCCTATGTAAGTACATGGAAAGGCAATGTTAACTACAACAGGGTTAACATCCACCAAAAATAGTAAATGGTAATAAAACGACAACATCTATAGTGACATCTTCATTGCGAAAGAATAGCACGGTAGCAAAGGACGGATTAAAGAATGGATAGAATTTTTTACTACAACAGGCACGTTTCACTACAGACAACCTAGTATAGCCATTGAACTGGTACTGATAGAAATGAAATTGACAGAGTTAAACATCGCAAGGCAGGTGCTGCTAGAGCAGAGAATGGCCCCATTATTTATAAAAAGGTAGGAAAAATCGATAAGGCAGGTTGGGCATGTTTACTAAAATATGCTTAATACAACAACCGTATAAAGCATAGCCATTGCAATTGGTATTGGTAAGATAGAACTAGTCACTTCATACTTGGTAAGTCCCGAGGGGTAGTTGCTAGGGCACTTCCTATGGGCAAGATCCCGCCCCAAGTTAGTCGTAGCAGAGGCGAGGTGTTCCTCCGGGTCGAAGCGTGGATCAGTACCGCTGACATGTGTCCCTACAAGAGGCAAGTAAATGTTAGAAGCTAAACTGCAATTGCACAATGATGTAAAATAATATAAGACATAGGGTGCAGCTAACCTCGATGGCAAACAACAACACCACCCGTTATGGCCCTGCGTAAGTACATGGAAATGCATGTTAACTACAACAGGGTTAGCATCCACCAAAAAGAACAAATGAAAATAAAACGACAACATCTCTAGTGATATCTTCATTGCAGGGAGTAGCACAGTAGCAAAGGGACAATTAAAACATGGATACAACTGTTAATTGCAACTAGCTTGACAACATCCTAAGTAATGTTTTGTAAGTTTGTAGCTGCTATTGGTGAAATTGAGCTGGACAGTTCATACTTGAACATCACATAGTGTGCAATACTGAAAATAACAAGGCACGTTTAACTACAGGCAACCTAGTATAGCCATTGAAACCGGTACTGATGAAAAATGCAATTGACAGAGTTAAACATCGCAAGGCAAGTGCTGCCAGAGCAGAGAATAGCCCAGTTTTCTATAAAAAGGTAGGGAAACTAGCTAATATGTGTTAGGCATGTTTACTACAACATGCTTAATACATGAACCATACAAAACATAGCCATTGCAACTGGTATTAGTAAGATTGAACTGGTCAGTTCATACTTGGTAAGTCCCGAGGGGTAGTTGCCGGGGTACTTCATCTTGCCTAGAGCCCGCCCCAAGTCAACGATGGCGGAGGCGAGGTGTTCCTCCGGGTCAAAGTGTGGATTACTGCCACTGACATGTGTACCTACAAGCAACCAGTAAATGTTAGAAGTTAAACTGCAATTGCACAAATGATGTAAAATACTATAAGACATGGGGTGCAGCTAACCTCGACGGCAAACAACAACACCGCCCGTTATAACCCTGCATAAGTACATGGAAAGGCATCTTAAGTATAATAGGGTTAGCATCCACCAAAAATAACAAATGGAAATAAAACGACAACATCTCTAGTGATATATCTTCATTGTGGAGAGTAGAACGATAGCAAAGGGACAGATTAAAAAAGGATACAACTGTTAATTATAATAGGCTTAATAGAATTATGAGTCATGTATTGTAAGTTTGTTGCTGGTATTGGTGAAATTGAGTTAGACACCTAATACTTGAACATCACACATTGTGCAGTACTGAAATATACAAGGCACGAACATGCTTAATACATCAACCGTACAAAACATAGCCATTGCAACTGGTACTGGTAAGATTGAGCTCGTCAGATCATACTTAGTAAGTCCAGGGGGGTTATTGCTGGGGCACTTCATCTGGGCCAGAGCCCGCACCAAGTCGACAGCAGGGGTGGTGAGGTGTTCCTCCGGGTCGACACACACAACGGTCATCGCGCCATCGACTGCCATTAGCTCCTCGACCTCCACGTGATATGTGGTTGTGCTTGCACCGCGATGCTCTGGAGGTAGGGGTGGTGGGCATTTGGAGGCATGAGGATGTTTTGCAGGCGCCATTCAAGCAATCAGGCCAGGCCGTGATAGAGATCAGTGGGTTACCTGACTGGATCGACGATGATCGGGCAGAACATAGATGTGGTTGAAGCTGTGGTTGCGGCAGTAGCGGTTTGAGCTGCCATAGAGGGGGGTAGGGTGGGGAGATACTACAGAAATGTGATAGGTGGGGATGTGGTGGGAGGAATAAATTCTGAAATCGCGCGCCTAGTAAAAATTTCGCTGCGAAACTTGAAATCTGGGTGAGGGAAACACACAACACAGACGAAGCACATAAAATACTCGTGTGCGAGAAAAGAGAAAATTGGCGGATCCCATCTCCAAAATAATCTACACGTGCAGTTGATTTTTCGGCCAATGGTACACTTTCTTTATTAGAAAACATCGCACAGGTAGCTGACTTATGGATCATTAATGCAAAACAACACACACGGGTACGCAGTAGAAACCGTGTGTTTTGTGATCTTCTAATAATTCTTATATCTATCAGCATCTATAGCCGCACCTGCAATTTTAAAAATCTCTTTCATTGTAGTAGGGTTATTCAATGTACATTAACGAGGCAAAGGTGACACTCAATGAACAATCATTGGTTTATGAAATGCAATCAAGTGTCAACCTACATCGCCCACATAGCCAGAATTGATCCTATGCAACAAAAGAGAAGCTTGCTGCCATCCGTCATCGCGGCTATTTAAGCTAGTACGGCTACAAAACTTAAGTGAACACATGCTAATCAATGCTCAAAGTCCTCAGAGGATGCGCTTATCGACATTGTACGTTAATAATAGATAGTACCAACTTAAAGTACTACTAGTAAATTGCTCTAAAACTAGTATGTAGTACTGGTAGATGCTTGTAATTAATTATACAAACTTACGGGCGACACACGCACTAACTACTTCTCACATGCTCGCATCGGGGCATGCTGGCCAGACGGCATCGTTCTCCTTCCTAGCCTTGTCGGCGGCAGCCGACCGTGCTTGGATCTCTGTTGAGCTCTATTCAGCATGGCGTGCGGCCTCTTCTTTCTTGCGGCGACGAGACTCTCTTCTCTTGACCGCTTTATGCTTTTTCCGCTCCTTCTGTGCGGCTTTGGCCGCCTCTTGATCCACCGCCAATTCGGCCATGGCAGCATCAAAGTCCACACACGTACTTGTGCAGCCACGGGCGGTGATGAACTCGGTGTGACGAGATACCATCTGTTCACACACGAACACGTCACCGTGTAGCTCCAACGCCGAGGGTGATGCACCGCAGCTCACGTTGAAGGAGACCCATCGGGAAGTGCGGTACGCAAGCAATCCGGCGGGTGCTTTTGAGGACCCGAAACCCCACACGCCCGGGAGGGACCCCGTCAGGGCGCGCGGCAGCTATGGGCTGCCCTAGTTCGACCTGATCGCCCCTAGGTCCTCGAGATTCGCCGCCCTGCAACAAGAAGAACAAACGAAGAACGAGGAAGAAGAAGAACTAGGATTAGGGAGAAAAGATAAAAGATAAAAAGTGGTAGATGATTTGATCGATTGTGTGTTGTTCAATCGGCTGTCACCCCTTAGATATATAAGAGGCGGCTGGACTTCCCGTGCAAGGAAAAGGCTTGGATTCGCGTTGAAAACCCTAGTCAAATTCCGATTGGTTTTGTCCGAACTTTCCAAAACTGTTCGGTTTAAACTGGATGCACCTTGCGGGTCCTTTTTGTGATGGTAAACGAGCCCAAAAGCAATCTTGACCGTTTCGACGAGACGAAAAACTTTCATGTTGAACGTTTTTCGATTTGAGGCCATCTTCTGGGCCAAAACGGTCACGCAGAACACCTATTCGCTCGCACTACCCATCAGACCTATGTCTGGTGGGGCGCGCCACATCTCGCCTCGTGACAGGGCTGCACTCCGATAGCTCTAACTTTTGCATATGAACTCGGATTGGGACAATTTTTATATCAAAATCGACCGTTTCGACGAGACGAAGACAATTTGTGTTGATTATGTTTCCATATGAGGACATCTTAATTTGGTTTCAAGCCATTCTTTAATCTGGTGTCAACATGAACATCTCTGAAGTTGTCATAACTTTTGCATCCGAACTTCATTTTAGACCATCTTCATATTCATCTTGGTCTTCTCGAAGAGAGCCATCTCATAGTGACTTTCAATAGTAAGTTTGAATTACTCTTGACATAGCTTCAAGCCACTCTTTATAAACGTGCCACTTTTGAGCGTCAACACATGCCCCCCTGTTTTTCGGCAAAGCTAGCGTGCCAAAAATTAACTTGTACCAAGTTTGTTCCAAGGACGATGTCAACACTCCATCGGCCATTTATATGTCCTTAGGACGATAAGTATATATCGACCATGTCTTATGTGAACTTTCTGATGCAAACTTGGGTGAAACCTTCTCAACTTCATTAACAATCCGGTGATAAAGTACCATAGATATGTATCTCAAGGTCATCCTCCGAACCATATTGTTCACCCTTTCGCTAGGATTTTGTAGATAATCAACAATACTTTCTCCAATCCTTACTTTCGCCTGCTTAAAAATTTCATTAGTGGCCGAAGCTATGGACTTCGGTTCGGCCTTACCTATATTGACGAGACTAAGCATCGGCTATTGAGAGAAATGCAATACAACATGATTAACATAGTAGCCGGATGTTTGCTGTGCCAATTCTTTCGAATTGTCATGTCTAAATATATGAACAATTTTAAAGCAAACCAAGGTAAATTTTGCATCTAGACATACCCCAACATAAACTATGAGTGATTTGTCAAAACATTGATAAACCCTGAATATTTGTTGCACTACTCATAACGAATTACCGAAAGCCTCAGTATGTATAGCACCTATAGCAAGTAAAAGACTCAATCCGAATAACAATGCATATTCGGCTTTCATTAATCATGCATAAATATATTCTAAGAGGCATGGGGCTTAAAAAACAGTACCATAAATAAATATATAAACAACACCAACACTTTGGCCATTGCTACGAATTGAACCATCAAAACATAATCTCCATAGTACTAGAAAGACAGGGCTAATATCAACATTATGCATGTCATTAATCTGATGTTTAGTAAAAAAATCAGTTATGATTTGGCCTCTTATAGATCTCAGAGATGCATAAGCCAAATCATATCCAAACAAAGTATAAGCCCACAAGTCAATTCTGCAACTATGAATTGGCCTATGCAGCATATATTCAATGACATTGGTCACTATGTCCCAACTCCATTCAATCATAATATAGGCATACATATAAATTTCCATGAGCATGTACCTTGTCTCGCTCTCCAATCGAACTAAGGACGATGTTAGAATACTACACCGACCATGTATTGACATACTCTTAGGACGATAGATAAATATCGGCCATTACCATGTAAACTTCATTCAAAACACATACAGCCGAAATAAACAAATGAAATGACAAATCAAGTATTTCGGCCCTTTGGATCAGCAACAAACTTGTAGCTAATCAAATGTATAGTGACTTGGTAATACCCTTTCATGACGTAAGAAATTATATTGCATCCATATATTAAAATAAGCCCATTGAGGGTTACCAATCATACCTGATGAAGAATTCCATGGCATAGGCGTTAATGGCATAGTTGAAGAATATGGATAATGTGTAGACCAAAGATGTTGAAACCTTCGGCTTGGTCCTTCATAGTTTTCACTCCTTTCCTTCTTCACCTTTGCCGCACTTCTTGTAATGGAAGCTTGCACATAATTCTTATTTTGAGCACTTCCTTTGGGAACCCATGCCATGTTCCTTTCTTCAAGTTCTTGTGCACTAAGTTTTTGTAATTTATTCTTTTGCCAATACGATAAGCTGAGAAGGCATCTCGGCTGTGATTCTGTTTTGACCAATGGCAATTCCTTTTTGGCCTTGTGCACTCTCAACTTCTTTTCTTCAGATTTGGCACTTCGACTCTCAATAATTGGTTGCCTTGTCTTATTGTTTTTAGTATCCAATGTCAACACATTAATTGGCTCTCATTTGAGATCAAATCTGAAGTTGAACTCTTATGACCATCTCTTTTAACACGGTAAACTTGCTTGACCACCTATTTCTTCTTCCTTGAGCTCTGCACCGATTCCTTATGATTGAAACGGTCTTTAACATGTGATTGTTCAAATGTTGATCTTCTTGGAGCTGCATAATATTGGTGAGATGGTCTAAAATAAGATGGAGCATGTGCCCTTGTATCATACCTGTCCCATGAGGAATATGGATCTATATGAGCATAGGGAGGCATCCACGGCATTGGCATTGGCGGCCCAAAATAAGGATATGAATATGTTGCATTAAAATTCTCACTTTGCCAATACCGATCCTCATATTTGCGCCTTGGGGATGATCTTGGTTTCTTTGCATGATTTGGCTGATAAGCATTCTTCTCTTCAATCTTCTTTTGATATTTATCCAATAGTTCAGCGAAGGTGATTTTTGATCTCTTACACTTGCGCTTATTTCGGCCTTTGTTTTCTTTTGGTTTGCTTTCATCGATCATTGGATTTTCTTGCTGCCCCCCAGTCCTTGGCGTCTCCATTGTAGCTTCGATGGAATTCTCGCCCTAAGATTATGTTCATTATGCTCTTCAACAACTTCTTTACTTGAAAGCTTGATCCCATCACCTGCAGTTTTAACCTTCTCTTTAAATGGATCGGCTTGAAGCAGCCGATGCAAAAACTTTTTGCCATCGGGACCAATCGGAATAGACTGGTCATCTCTTGGTATTTCAACAAACTTCAATCGTCCTTTTTCAATGGACGATTTAACTATTTGACGAAACATGTTGCAATCCTCAAAGTTATGCTTGGACGAATCATGCAACTTACAATACATTCGTCCTTGGATTGATGGCTTAACATGGTGATCAAGAATTGTAATGTAATTATTTTTCAGCAACAAATCAAATATTTGATCACACATGCTTGAATTGAAGGTATACTTCTTGTTTTCTAGCCGATCATGTTGTGAGAAAGGCTTTGGAGTTAAGCAAACGAATGGTTCGGATTTTGCATCACCCCATTCGGCTATGCATTGTGTTTTGCACTCTATCTCCGATGTCTTTGGATAAGAAACTATACTGGCATCGGTTTGCTCAGAAGATTTTAACCTCAGCTTTAAATTTCTGAAACGAAAATAGCTAGAACATACATGTCTCAATTGAGACCAAGTGTAAGCCAAGTAAGAAATAAGCAGAGCTACCCAATTAGATATGAGCTTTAGATAAAGCAATGGGAAAAGCTTTGGCTGCAGTAATAAGTCACTATCGGTCTCTTTGAATGGTACAATATATTGCCGATATGCTTAGTAACAATTTTATTGCTAACACGTAAATTGCCCTTCTTCATTTGTCTTTGAAAATTACTTATTAGAATTTTCCTAATAGATGCATCAACAATAAAGTTGTGACCAAATCTTAAAATAGGTAAATTACTTGCTAGACATACCTCTTCAAATATGTTGGGAGAGCATGATGATTGTGTGACTTGAAGAATATCTTGCTCCGCCTTCGGATAGCTCCCCAACGCCTTGTCATCATCTTTCTCTTGGTTTCGTGCATCGTTAGTTTGAAGATCTTCGTCCACCAAACTTTCTTCGGCTACTTGTTCTTGTTCTTGAAGCTCATCAATTTCTATGGCACGAAACTCATAGGGCAGGAAGTAGGTTCCATTAACTTCGGAAAAATCAAGTATGGTTGTCTTGTTATACTTCACATGCCCTTTCTCAACAATGTTTGCCTCTTTGGATTTGATGGATTCGGAATCTTTACTACTTGATTCGGCTTTTTCAACCAAAGCACTTTTAGTTTCCGAATCATCATTCTTTTCACCGATTATATCAATTGGCAACACTTCTTTTGTTTGAGCTAATTCCCTATTAATTCTATCTAGGGGAAGTACTTGCACCCTATTGCACAAATCTTTAACTCCCCTCTCAATCTCAGACCGCTCTAGATTAGTTTGCCTCCCAATGCTTTTAGAATCTTTCGGAAATGAAGTATTAGTGTTGCTGAAATTTTGCAATTGTGTAGGGGGTGTATAATATGTTGCGGTACTAGGTGGAGGTGTATGCACTGTTGTATAACCATATGCTCTTTCGCCAATTCTATCAATGCATGTAGTTTCATCTTCTTGCAAAACTCTAGCCTTTATTGCAGCATAATCAGGAAACAACACCTTTTCATATTGTTCAAGGCAAAGAGCACTAATTTTCTTGTTTTGTGCCAAGCTCTTTTTTAATGCAGCCACAACCGCTTCTGGAAGGGATTGCTCCGCAATACTTTCAGATTCTTTCGGCAATGATTCGTGAGTGTTGCCGAAATTCTTGAATTGCGTAGAGTATGCATT
Source organism: Triticum aestivum (assembly GCF_018294505.1). Classification (NCBI taxonomy): domain Eukaryota; kingdom Viridiplantae; phylum Streptophyta; class Magnoliopsida; order Poales; family Poaceae; genus Triticum; species Triticum aestivum. The sequence goes on along the minus strand of NC_057809.1, from coordinate 373,036,829 downwards.
ATATGCTATAGTATTTGATGACGGCACATGTGTTCCTGTAAAATTTTCACTTATTCAGCTATGACCATGAAGATGCGGGGCCGAATTATGAACATCTATAGTTGCATATGGTGCTGAAAAATTACTAAAATGAGGTGTAGCATATGATGGTTGAGAGTAATTGGCCGAATAGCTAGTAGTAGCATGGCCAATTCTCCCATCCATTGGCAAGGTTGGATTGTCATATTGCAAATTAGTTGCCAATGAATAAAAAGGTGAAACACTTTCTTCTATGCTATTGGAAATTTTAACATGAGGTGTTTCAAATTGATTAACCGAACCCATCATGTTGTTCATCGGCATATGGATTTGTGGGATTGCCGATGCATGAGAGTTAGGGTACATATGTTGTATGTTACTAGTTTCATAAGAAGTTGAAACATGTAAATTACTTTGAATCGGCCTATGCACGCAATTATATGCATTATTGAAAAAACTAGGGCTGGACGATAGGGTATAATCATTGAATGATCTAGTAACATCATATGAATTATCCGCATCTACAGTAGGGAATTGGGTATTCATATTACCTTTGTAGATTGCAAACCCTAGATAACGATCTCTTCATAGTAAGAACGGGCCGGTGACCGTTCAAAGCTTCGTCCCCAGCGGAGTCGCCAAAAAGTGTGTTCGCACACGAACACGTCACCGTGTACCTCCAACGCTGAGGGTGATGCACCGCAGCTCACGTCGAAGGAGACCCGTCCGGAAGCGCGGTACGCAAGCAATCCGGTGGGTGCTTTTGAGGACCCGAAACCCCACACGTCCGGGAGGGACCCCGTCAGGGCGCGCGGCAGCTATGGGCTGCCCTAGGTCGACCTGATCGCCCCTAGGGCCTTGAGATTCGCCGCCCTGCAACAAGAAGAACAGACAAAGAACGAGGAAGAAGAAGAACTAGGGTTAGGGAGAAAAGATAAAAGATAAAAAGTGGTAGATGATTTGATCGATTGTGTGTTGTTCAATCGGCCGCCACCCCTTAGATATATAAGAGGCGGCTGGACTTCCCGTGCAAGGAAAAGGCTTGGATTGCGTCGAAAACCCTAGTCAAATTCCGATTGGTTTTGTCCAGACTTTCCAAAACTGTTCGGTTTAAACTGGCTGCACCTTGCGGGTCCTTTTTGTGATGGTAAACGATCTCGGATGGAAACGAGCCCAAAAGCAATCTTGACCGTTTTGACGAGACGAACACCTTTCATGTTGAACGTTTTTTTGATTTGAGGCCATCTTCTGGGCCAGAACGGTCATGCAGAACACCTGTTCGCTCGCGCTACCCATCAGACCTATGTCTGGTGGGGTGCGCCACATCTTGCCTCGTGACAGGGCTGCACTCCGATAGCTCTAACTTTTGCACACAAACTCGGATTGGGACAATTTTTATATCAAAATCGACCGTTTCGACGAGAAGAAGACAATTTGTGCTGATTAATTTTCCATACGAGGACATCTTAATTGGGTTTCAAGCCATTCTTTAATTCGGTGTCAACATGAGCATCTCTGAAGTTGTCATAACTTTTGCATCCAAACTCCATTTTAGACCATCTTCATATTCATCTTGATCTTCTCGAAGAGAGCCATCTCATAGTGACTTTGAATAGTAAGTTTGAATTACTCTTGACATAGCTTCAAGCCACTCTTTATAAACGTGCCACTTTTGAGCGTCAACACCATCCTTACCATGTGTGTGGTCGCGGGCAGCGAGGAACTCGGCGCAGAGCGATGCTATCGCTTCCTTACCAGTTACTGTGCGGCGCGGTGCCATGAATTACGCTTGGAGAGAGCTCTGGGGTGGAGTGGCCTGAGAACCATACAGTGCGGTGGTTTTTAAGAGCTCAAGGACAAACGATGAAGGAAATTTAGCTTCCCATACAATCTTGGTCATTCATTATCACACACGGTTCATCTCCGCCACCTCTGGAAACAGTGTGCGCTGAGCCTATTGTGTGTTGTGTTATGATTGTCCGGAACCCCAGCCACGCGGATCGCGCATGTGCATCGTAGGATGCGCCGTGATTGAATGACAATCCATGTCCCTCTCATCACACACTAATGAAGGATGCTGCTAACGCGACACTACGATCAGAGACCCTTTGACGAAACTGTGTGCGATGCATTAATCGCAAATGGTGATGTAATAAAACCGTCAAAAAAGATGCAAACATTTGCGCTGAAGGATACATCAACCACGATTCAAATTTTAGTTGCGTGTGCGATGATGGGCATATGGTTTAGTTCAATGAACTGTTTACGATGAGGCAGAACAAAAGAAACGGCTAGCCAGATGAAGGCGTGTGCAATATACGTCATACAATTCACTCAGATAAGCTGTTTGTGATGATGTGGAACAATAGAAACGGGCAGCCAGATGAAGGTGTGTGCATTATACGACATATAGTTCGCTCGGATGAACTGTTTGCGTTGAGCCAAGAGAACAAAAACGGTTCAACTTAACAAGATGTGCGTGATACATGGCAAATAGGTCTGTAATCGGAAATGTGTGGGAAGACCGATAGAAACACAGACGATTCCTGTTAACAAGCCGTGTGTGTTGTGAGCAAATGATTGCTGGTATACAATTGTCAGTGGTTGATGAAATCATCACCGACGGGTTACATTGTTTAGTCCATGTGCGATGTGATTTGCTCTGTCTATAGAGCATCGACATATATACTTAAAAAGACAGCATTGCAAAACCAAATTAAGCATACAATTCCACAAGTGAGTACACACATAACATTTCCACACACCAAAGTAAACAATTAAATGCATACTAAACTAGGAGAAATGAGGATCCAATCATCTACTTGTTGCGACGACGCTTGTCATTGCTTTGCTTCCGGCTGGATCCCTGGTCATATTGGGGAAGGAGACACTTCCTCATGTCAACGATCCGCCTGTACATCTCGTAGCTCGTGTACGCCTCCTTGGATGCGTACACGACGTGAGCTTTGTCAAGTTTCTCCATCTAGGCTGAGTGCCAGGCACGCTTGTCCTTGTTGCAGGAATCCTTCATGTCTCTATAGTAGGGATCGATGATGGCCTCGGCGAGGTGAACCAGTGAGTCCTTCTCATGCTCGTTGCTGCCCCAGATCTTGTATTGGCCCTGGATGTTGACAAGATTCTGGCAGGTGATGCCCAAATTCTTGAGCACCTTTACATCGTTGGTGATGCCCATCATAGCAAACATGTAGTGGGGGCTGTTGACAAACCTGGCGAAACGCTCACAAGGCCTTGTCGCCAGGAAATAGGGGTAGACGAGGACGTGATTGTGCACACACATATGGGTGACGACGACCTTGGGACGAGACCCGACACGAGCGCGGGTGTACTCGAGGTCAAACCCGACCACCTTGTATTTCTCCTCAGCAAGCAACAGCTCCATCATGTGGATGGAATGCTCCAAGCAGACCGGGTTGTTGTTGTACACCACCGATAGCTCCGTGAACCTTTTGTGGGTGTCCACCATCACATGCATGGTGAACTATTGCTCGTCGTCGGCAGCCGCTCGGAGTGCCATTGGAGCTGCACAGGATACCCTCTAAGAATTTTTCATGGTGGGTGTGCTTCTTGCAATGGTGGGGCGCGATCGAAAGGTTGAAGAGACGGTTTAATGGCCGTTGTAATAAATGGGGGCCGACCGGCCTATAATCGTCACGTCTTGTCACCGCGTTCATAGCGGAGGATTCTAGTGCATGCTTGACAACACCGCACACATTTCGTTTGACCACGCGTGGGCTCGAAGCGGCGCCAAATGTATCATCGGTGAGCCTGTTCCCGCGCTACCGTGCAAGCTTCCCGCCCCGCTAGTTTGGCAACGCATCGGCTAGAAGAGGGACAAATCATGGGTGTTTATTGGCAAAAAGCTTTGTAAAAAGGAAGTGTGTGGGATGACTTCGATCATAAGTTTACCCGTGGGTGATGAGGTCAAAGTTACACAGAAGGGTGATGATGGACACTCGAGTGTGATAATTAATTCTGCGCTCTACAGGGCACACGGTTGAAGAAACCAATTGTGTGCAATAATGTTGAAGATCGCGGTCGAGTTAGCTGTACAAATCATGTGCTATGAGATCCACAAGATAAACAGATTCGAGAATGGTTAATAAAATCTAAGTCGATTGCATATTAAGGTCAAAATAGTGCTACCAATATATGGGTCTCATACGATGCCATTTCAAAGATTGTACCACAAAAGGTCGAAATATTACAAGGTTCAAATTCCAGAGTTATATGGCTCAAATTCGAAGATTACAAGGTTCAAATTCCAGAGTTATATGGCTCAAATTCGAAGATTACAAGGTTCAAACTGATATTAGAAATGAAAAGGCTCATCAGCTGCAAACGCTCGCACTGATCCGTTGAACATGGATATAAGAGAGGTTGAAACTAATATTACCACTTGTGAGGCTGGTTTCGAAACCTCATAATTTTCGCAAAGGGGCCAGCCACTAAGAATTCGTGTATGGGGTTGACACAATGACTTCTGATTACTCTGTCATCTGAAGTTCCAAAATAAAATTCAGCATTTTCGGAGCCTATTCCATTCTGCCACAGCTGCCGATGCTGATCAACAAACCATTCATTTTTGCGACATAAATGTAGGGCAAACCTCATTAACTTCAGCACCCTTGCTCTGACAACAAAGAACTTGACGAATATAATCTCCGGTAAAGTCCCTCGGTAGGAGTTCAAAACAATTTATGAGAGATGCATATCTAGGCATTCGATGTGATTGTTATATTGTATCACATTATCCACCACCGGGCCTAATCTTATCTGCAAAAGAAGAAAACGTGTTAGTGCCTACATGTAGTTTTGAACACTACTACATTCCTATTTGGTTTGCGGGATTTGTAAAATGCACTAACGTGTCATCTTCGATCCAACATGATTAACATGGGCATTTGATTACGATCTAGAAAAATGTAGCCTTCTTCACAAGAGGTTGGAGTGGATGAAAAGTTCCCTAAGAAAACTAGTACAAATGAATCCAAAGGAGAAATGCTTAGGGATAGTAACCATATGGATCAAGCAACCAATATGGGGGGACATGTATGTACCGAAATCCTTCAAAAATCCTTCAGAAATCGTAGTACATTATCATTGTAAACGTGGAAAAAGGTGTCACAAATTAAACTCCCTTATGGTTAACATTTAACAAGAAAGGAACACCACCTTGATATATAGGTTCTCCAAGCAAGGAAAGCATCTCAGGAAACTGACTACTTGCTCCAGGTTGGGGCCGATAGATTCCAGTGCCAAGACCTTCACTGTGCGCACTTTCGGGGTCAAGCTTGTCGGAATCATTTTATGGATGATAGACGAACATACATCCTCAAAATTAGAAATAATGTTAATTTCTAGAAGGAGAGGTAGAAGGCAGCTGTTGTACCTAAACGGGTGTGGATCCAATAACAAGTTCGGAGTATTTGTCAGACGAGCAGCCCACCACTGTCAATTTCGGCGCAGAAATGACATTGATTCTTGTTGGACCTTCTTGATCAACTACAAGTAATCTCTTAGTGAAGGTGTGTCCTCAATGACCATACCATGGTACACATCTTGTGATGTCTTCCTGCAGCACCAGCAACACACATAAATTGTCCGGAGAGTCATGGAGGTGATGTGGAAGCTACTCAACCCATTGATCTCCTGAAGATGAAGGTACTTGAGTGCAGTACAGCCACGAAGCAGGCGCTCCATGTCACCATTTGGGAGGCAGACGACGACGAGCTCGAGGTGCTTCAGTCGTGGTAGAATAAGAGCGGGCGCGTCATTAAGAGGGGGGGAATGGCAGGTCCTGAACTTGGCGACGCGCAGCGTGGGTGCGAGGTGGAGCGCAGATGTTGGCAGCAAGCACATATGCCCATCATCAAAAGTGAGCTCCTCGAGCTGATCTAGGGTGAGGGATCGGAACCAGTCGTCAATCTTGGCTCGGTCCTTGCCGTTGGGACGGAACTTGCCCATGCTAATGCCTCTGGTTGGGCCAGTGTGACTGCCGAGGATCTTGGAGAATGCATCCAAGCTTTTGCAATAGCCTTGGCAGAGCTTGTAGGTGTCGATGAGGTCGAGAGGGGTGGAGTTCCATAGGGGGTGCCACCGCCGGGAAAGTACGGCTGTCCGTGCCCCATATTTTATTGGGAGGAGGGAGATGATGACTGTTAAAATATCATCGAGGAGGCTGCTGATGAAGTCTAGGCCTGCTGGTGTCGCTTGCGGTTCTTGTTCGACCCGCCTCCACTTGTTGGCAGCCCTGTTCTCCACCTCCAGAGTCTCCTCATCAGCGGAGCTTTCTGATAGAAGTGGGAGTACATGGAATATTTAGTTAAAATAAGGCAATATAAAAGTGTAATGGTAACTAGAAGTTAGTAGGTAGGAATAGAGTAAGAAAATGGAATAAAAATTGGTTGCTTAAATACTACACAATTCCTTTGATATTGCTGGGTATGTCAACATGAAGATACTTGAAAAGAACACTTACTTCGAACAAAGTCTGGACAAATGATATCGTGGGGGAAGTTAGCATATATCTCATGACCAGGGTCTTTTATGTGCAGTGCAATTTTAGTGCCAGCTTTCAGTACATAAAACATAGAAATTTTTGTCCAAAGGCCCTTGGAAAAATAGGAGTGACCACATTCATCAAGTCTTACAGAAGCAACGATTGTAAATCCATGGTTTGTCTTCTGTATGATATCCCTGCAGTCTTGATTTATGTAAAGGGAAATATTGTATACTACAGATTCTGTTGCATAGCAAGGGATGCGCTGCAGAAAATGGTAGGATTGTTAAAGAATATGGTAACATGCAAATATGGGCAAAATTGATAGAACTGTACTTCAGTTGAAATCAAAGGACAAAAATCTATAATTAAACAGATAGGGTAACCATGATGTCATGGAAATATGAGAGTAATCAAAAGAACAATACATCATTAATTTGCCTAATATGGAATGAAGAGGGGGAAAATCCCCTTTGACGTATATGTTGCATGTGGCACCTTTTATCCAAATGCAGCAATATATAGTATATGTTCAGGAAAGTAGGCCATGCCAACCGATTTAGGGCAGGATTGAACATACCGCACACATCCTTGATAACCCACAAGTATAGGGGATCGCAACAGTTTTCGAGGGTAGAGTATTCAACCCAAATTTATTGATTCGACACAAGGGGAGCCAAAGAATATTCTCAAGTATTAACAGTTGAGTTGTCAATTCAACCGCACCTGAAAGACTTAATATCTGCAGCAAAGTATTTAGTAGCAAAGTAATATGGAAGTAGCGGTAATGGTGGCAAAAGTAATAGTATTAGTTTTTGTAGTAATCGTAACAGCGGCAACAGAAAAGTAACAAAGCAAAGATCAATGTGTGAAAAGCTCATAGGCAATGGATCAGTGATGGATAATTATGTCGGATGCGATTCCTCATGCAACAGTTATAACATTGGGTGACACAGAACTAGCTCCAGTTTGTCAATGTAATGTAGGCATGTATTCCGAATATAGTCATGCATGCTTATGGAAAAGAACTTGCATGACATCTTTTGTCCTACCCTCCCATGGCAGCGGGGTCCTATTGGAAACTAAGGGATATTAAGACCTCCTTTTAATAGACTATCGAACCAAAGCATTAACACTTAGTGAATACACGAACTCCTCAAACTACGGTAATCATCGGGAGTGGTCCCGATTATTGTCACTTCGGGGTTACCGGATCATAACACATAGTAGGTGACTATTGACTTGAAAAATAGGATCAAGAACTCACATATATTCATGAAAACATAATAGGTTCAGATCTGAAATCATGGCACTCGGGCCCTAGTGACAAGCATTAAGCATAGCAAAGTCATAGCAACATCAATCTTAGAACATAATGGATACTAGGGATCAAACCCTAACAAAACTAACTCGATTGCATGATAAATCTCATCCGACCCATCACCGTCTAGCAAGCCTACGATGGAATTACTCACACACGACGGTGAGCATCATGAAATTGGTGATGGAGGAAGGTTGATGATGATGATGGCGACGGATTCCCCTCTCCAGAGCCCCGAACGGACTCTAGATCAGCCTTTCCGAGAGAGATTAGGGCTTGGCGGCGGCTCCGTATCGTAAAACGCGATGAATCCTTCTCTCTGATTTTTTTCTCCCCGAACGTGAATATATAGAGTTGGAGTTGATGTCGGTGGAGCCTCAGGGGGCCCACGAGGCAGGGGGACGCCCCAGGGGGGGTGGCACCCTGCACCCTCGTGGACAGGGTGTGGGCCCCCTGGTGTTGATTCTTTCGCCAGTATTTTTTATAAATTCCAAAACGTGTCTCCGTAAATTTCCAGGTCATTCCGAGAACTTTTATTTCTGCACAAAAATAACACGCTGGCAATTCTGCTGAAAACAACGTCAGTCCGGGTTAGTTCCATTCAAATCATGCAAGTTAGAGTCCAAAACAAGGTCAAAAGTGTTTGGAAAAGTAGATACGATGGAGATGTATCAATCCTCAAGTCATCTAGTACGGTGAGATGGAACTGCATGGATGTCTGGCCCAGGACGCAAAGTCCTAATATGTCCTTGCACTATACACTCTATGAATGAAAGAAAATCCTCAAATCAAATCGAATAAAAATGAATTCATGGTGATTTCGGCCGGGTGATTAAAGGAGGCAGATGAACTAGGATAAGGGATGAGATAATATCTCATTAAATTAGTTACCTTGTTTTCCATGAGAAAAAACCCTCAATATGACGGATTCCCCAACCGAGCGGAGCTGGGTCGACCTCAAGCAGTGTTGAGAAAGTCAATGGCGATAGGAGGCGACAAGCGGAAGTGGCGAAATGTCGTGGGGTTTGCCGGTAGCCTGGAGGCGGTGCTAGGCGTCGAGATAAGTGGTTGCTGCGGTAATAGGCAGTGCCATGCATAGACACGGAGGACCTTATGCAAGTGTGAATGGGGACCGAAGGGGGTGGCAGGCGGGGTGAGGGTTTTTGTGACGTGGGGATGGTGAGGGTTTTCTTTTTTCTTTTTTGAATTGGGTGGTGAGGATTTTCTATCCCACAAATAGGTTCGGAGGGGATGATTTGCTAGAGCCAACCGTGTGTGATGGACGTAATAGGGAAAATGGAAGTCATTGCACACGGTTCCAATTTTAGGAACCGTGTGTGATTGACGTACTACGTCCATCCTGGTTTATTGGTCCCTTTGTAATTTGTGCCAAATTTTGACCAAATATTTAACTACCAAATGTTTATGCTTATGCATGTCACCAGAAATTATATCATTGAACACTATGTTCAAATACGCATCCAAGGATATAATTTTTGCTAACCTGCACTAACATTTCGTGAGTTAAATCTTTGGTCAAAATTTAACACAACTTACAAAGAGGACCAATAAACCAGGACGGAGGTAGATTCCATCAACCGAACTGATTGCATGCATATCCCACATTTAGACATAATTAAACATAGATTAAACATATTCAGACATAGATAATAAGCATACACAAGCATAGTTCAACCATAAGTACATAGTTCAACCATCATTAAGACACTACATAGCCATGCATAGTTCAATCCCACATCTCATCTCATCTGACGGCAAGATCCTGCAGCTTCTCCAGGTACATGTCGTATGCGGCATGCGCCACCCTGCGAGAATACTTCTACTTGAAGGAGCCAACGGCTCATCCTCTTGCATGCGTTAGAACACTTTCATACGCGTGATGAAGCTTTTGGTTGCAAAATGGGCATCGAAAGTCGCCGTCCCAGGTCCTAATACGCCTGTTATGCATTCCCGCATAAAGCTCCCTCAGGATTTGCCTCTTGTACCTCCTCTAACCATCTTCATCCTCATTGTCGACATCGTCAGACAACACCTATACATATAGTAAAAAAATGTGGCGTCAAATTTGGAATACAAACTAATCTCTAGCGAACATTTGGGAGTTGCCAAAATTTGGCATCAAATCAATGTTTACATGCCGTAAAGTAGGATTAGGAATTTATGGCTATTTTGTAGACATATCAAGAGATTATGGTTTGATCCTTAAGCACAATCGTCTATGTACAGACCAATGTTGAAGAAAATAATGGCACACACATATATCTAAGGTCATTCAAAATCAATTGTTAAGACATGGCTAGGAATTATTAGCACGAACACTAACCCTAGTTAGATTATTAGTAGAAATCGTTTGCATAGATGAAACAACTAATCACTTATCACTTGTACCATTCAAACAATCAATACACTACACGGATCTAACGAAACTTACTCAGATTTCATGGATTGGGAGAACATAACCATAGGATTTCTATTCCCAAAAGGGGGAGGTAGGACGCAGGAGTAACCAGAGAAACCCTAGGATCTATTTGACACATAAATGGGTATAGATGACTAACCGGTTCTCCATTGTCGCAGTCGTTGATGGAGTCGTCACTCAAGTCGTCATCGAAGTTGGTGTGGACCTCCAGCTCCGGTTGCGGAAGCACGACGCCATCGATGACGTCAGGGTGCAGCGATGCCTCGCCGGCAGTGAGGGCAACCTCTATCTCCATCTCCACGCCATGCTCCAGTGCTTCAGCAACCCCGGCGTCGCCACTCCCTCCGATGGGGCGCTTCAGCAGCATCCTCATACACTGACAGCTTTGAGAACTGAGAGCGGCATCGAGGATGCAAGAGAAGAGAGAGGATTGTGTGTGGCGAGGATGGGGGTGGGCCCGCTCGAGCGCATCATTAATATGGAGTAGTGGGAGAGAGGCGGGCGGTGGTCAAACCGCTGGCTCGCCTCCCGGTGAGCCTGCACACCGGACTGCTGGCATGCCTACCATCATTTCACACAGCTATTTGCACGCCTCCCGATGACACAACGCGGCGAGCAGGCCTCCCGTCAATTCACACACCTGCACGCACGCCTCCCGGCCTGCCTGCGCGGCGAACTGCTCGCATGCATCACGTCAACTCACGCATGCTTGCAGGGTACATGGGTTGCATGGCGGCATGTATATTGTTTTTCTATTTTGATGATTAATGTTGCCGCTTTATTGCTGAACCAAAGCATGGCTCGTATTCATTGGTGGTCTAACACCCACGGTTTGAATAAATAATCCTTTTGCGATATTGGTTCCCAATTATTAATAATATCCCATTTGTAAGAAGATAAAGATTACATCAAAACTTGTCTCAAATGTGACAAAAAATGTACAATGCCATTGTGTATTTCTGTCCATATGACAACATGATAAGTTTCATGAATTTCAAATAAGTTTTGGATGTACTAGATTTTAAAAATCAATATTCTCAATGTTTGAAATTTCTTGCACGGGGAGTAAACACATGCACCCAGTGAGACACATGTGTTTTTCCAATCCATTTAGGCGCACTATCACGTGTGCATGTAGCTCAAATTTGATTTTTGCACATTATACCCCTAGAAAATCAATCATTGTACTAAAATGTCTTAATGATCTCTATTTTTTTCAAAATTAATATGTCCCTCCTTTGGTAACATATGTTCACTGCAGGAAAATTTAACATGCATCGCAGTTGCGGTGGATGTGCAGTGTGTGTGTTTGTGTGTGTGCATGTGTGTGTGCACGCATTTGGGGGAAGGTGGTTGGCAGTACACTGCGAGTCATGAGCCACCGTGTGGGTGTTGGCCGTTTTGTGAGGCAGGTGCCACATCAGAGTCATGAATTCATTATTTAAAACATTACACAACCCTTTCATACATACATGTTTTGGCCACATGTAGTCCGTGGTTGTCCTACACGACACCTCACTCGCGTGTGATGCTTTTTGTGGGCCCGCGAGGTCGTCGTCCATCACTTTGACCAACAGCCGACAGAGAGGTTAATTTTAATAGTAAGGTAGAATCTTTTTTTGTTTGTGTTATGGTGGGAGTATATAGTATGCGTCGAAGAGGTGGGAGCGGACAACCATATATACTACATACGAGTCAGTGCTGAGTGTCGGGACTTTTCGGTTTCTGAGGCATGTGCCACATCAAAGTTGTGCATTGGCCATTCAAAAATCAAACAACACCTCTCTGGGCCACATGCATGCAGGCGGTGGTTATCCTAGGACACTCACGTGTGACGCTTCCATCTGTGCGCCCGCGAGGTCATCATCGATGCATGCATCACTTTGACCAACATCTGGAGAGGTTAATTAATTTCACCATCAAGGAGGATTTGGGTTGTATTACTCTAGGAGCATATAGTATGCGCCAAATAGGGGGAAGGGGACCAACATATGTGGTACGCTTCATGAACCTCGCCCTGTGTGGGGACTTTATGGTTTTCGAGGCATGTGCCACATCAAAGTTGTGCATTTTGGGTATTGAACATATGTTTTGGCCCACATGCAAAGCAATGGTGGTTGTCCTCTCGCACCCACTCACGTGGTGCCGCTTGGTCCATCACTACTTTGCCTAACAATGAGAGAGGTTAATTTGACTTAGGAGGGGATTATTTTTTGTTTGTATTACGGTATATATATATATATATATATATATATATATATATATATATGTATATATATATATAGGTCATGCTCTAGGATGACATGATACAGTTTGAGCAATACGCATGCATGTGTACGCATGAATCCCTCTCCCATCTAGTCAAAGTGGCCAGTACCATGACACATCATGAACCGATCTCGCTCTGTGTGGGTACTATACGATTTGCGACGCATGCGCCACATCAATGTTGTGAATGATATTCAAACATGCATGCACGCATCACCTCCATACATCATGTAGTGGTTGTCTTCGAATGGTACACTCCCTCGCGTGGTTATCGGTGACAAGCCTATATATTCATGGGCCCACGTGGACATCCGTGATCACTTTTACCGACAACAAGATAGGTTACCATGGCGGATTCTTCCTTTGGTTCGTGTTATCATAGTAGGTCATGGTGAGATTCAGACCTAATTAAGTTTGAGCGCATACTATGCATGCATGCATGTATCCCCGTCATCGGCTGGAAGTGTGGTGCATGTGACATACATATGCATCGTCAACTAACACTCGCTCCGTGTGGGGATTTTTGGTTCCAAAAAGCACCGTGCCACATCAAAGTTGTTCCACTGTGTATTCAAAAATCAACACATCCATACATATGTTTGGGCCACATGCTGGCAGTGGTCGTCTTTGGGGACTAGCTACTTGCGTGATTATTGGCGAGCTAGCCCATTTCTGGGTCGCATGGACCGCCATCACTTTGACCAACAATAAGAGAGAGGTTGTACGACCAAGGTGGATTATTATTGGTCCGTTTTACGATACACCTTGCTGAGATGCCCTCTCCCGCCGACTAAAAGTGTGTGTGTGTGTGCGTGCGAGGGGGGGGGGGCGTGTGTGTGTGCATGTGTGCGTGTGTGTGTGTGTGTGCATGCACGTGTGTGATGGGGGCAGGACTACTACTTCGCACTTTGCTAGGTGAACCTCCGTGGGGGCGGGCATGCGTTCATAGCTTATGATTCCCCTCCTACCGACACGAGTGGGGGGGGGGGAACCAATACCATGCACTTTGCGAGACAGGTGCCACATCGAAGTTGCATTTGGTATTTGGACATCAAACCACCGTTTTCATACATATATTTGGTCCACATGGAAGTGTGTTCATGTTCTGACCCTTTCTTGCATCATTTTCGCCAAATTTATGAACATTAGACAAGTCGGATGATGAAACAGACATGGTTCACTCACACTAACCATGTGCCACGACGGTGCCCCTGTCACACACATCAGCACAATACATTGGGCTCCATGAGGCTTCCCCTCTCAAAAATATCTACCCGCCTGCAGGTTTTTTTGTTTGATAACACATGATTACTATGTTTCGACCGTGTGTGATGTTTGTTGTTCCCGCTCCCGCCTGCATCCCTCAAAAATATCTGCCCGACTCGAGGATTTTTCTGTTTCATAACACACGATTGTTATTTCTGGACCGTGTGTGATGCACCATCATCCAAATTTTTATTAGCCCCGGCATTTCACTCCCGCCTATTAAAATTTTCAGTGGCCGCATCATTTCCTCAAATAGCCCCCTCCAAACACACACACACACCCAAAACCTCCCGGGGCACGCGCACGCGAGCACACACCCACACAGCCCACCACAACCCCTCCCTCGCTCGAAGCTCTAGCAAGGTCGCTGCCACCACAAGGCCTCCATTGTCAACATCTGTCGGTTTGCCTGTGCCGCTTAACCATCGATCTCCATACCCAGGGCTCCCTGAGTTTCTTAGATGACGCCTGCCAAACACCCCCTTTCCCACAGATCCCCATCCCCACCGCCCTCACCAGAGCGTCGCAACCTAAGCCCGGCTACGCTTCTAGTGGAGCTTGAGGAGTGACTGGCCCAAAAGAGGTGTATTGCGGTCTCTTCGCCTGACGTCGCCGAGGTGGCCGCCGAGGAAGCTGACAACCATTACTAGCCGCAGACACTCAATCAGCGGGCTAGAGTATGCGAGTATGTCGTGGACACCGACTATGACATCGAGGTCGTCGACAGCGACGACCTAACGTGGGCTATGTCGCAGGTTAAGTGGCCTAATGATACGTCTCCAACGTATCTATAATTTTTGATTGCTCCATGCTATATTATCTACTGTTTTGGGCAATATTGGGCTTTATTATCCACTTTTATATTATTTTTGGGACTAACCTATGAACCGGAGGCCCAACCCAGATTTGTTGTTTTATGCCTATTTCAGTGTTTTGAAGAAAAGGAATATCAGACGGAGTCGAAACGGAACAAAATAAACTAGAGAAGTTATTTTTGGAAGGAAACACACCTGATGGACTTGGACCCCATGTCAGAAGATATGGGAGCTTCCCACGAGGGTGGGGGCGCGCCCACCCCCCTAGGGCGCGCCCCCTGCCTCGTGGGGCCCCCGTGGCTCCCCTGACGTGCTTCTTCCGCCTATATAACTCAATATACCCTAAAACTTCCAGAATGCAACATAGATCGGGAGTTCTGCCGACAGAAGCCTCCGTAGCCACCAAAAGCCAATCTAGACCCGTTCCGACACCCTGCCGAAGGGGGCAATCCCTCTCCGGTGGCCATCTTCATCATCCCGGTGCTCTCCATGATGAGGAGGGAGTAGTTCTCCCTCGGGGCTGAGGGTATGTACCAGTAGCTATGTGTTTGATCTCTCTCTCTCTCTCGTGTTCTTGATTTGGCACGATCTTGATGTATCGCGAGCTTTGCTATTATAGTTGGATCTTATGTTTCTCCTCCCCCTGTTCTCTCTTGTAATGAATTGAGTTTCCCCTTTGGAGTTATCTTATCGGATTGAGTCTTTAAAGACTTGAGAACACTTGATGTATGTCTTGCCGTGGATATCTGTGGTGACAATGGGATACCGCATGCCACTTGATGTATGTTTTGGTGACCAACTTGCGGGTTCACGAACCTATGCATAGGGGTTGGCACACGTTTTCGTCGTGATTCTCCGGTAGAAACTTTGGGGCATTCTATGAGGTTCTATGTGTTGGTTGAATAGATGAATCTGAGAATGTGTGATGCATATCATATAATCATACCCATGGATACTTGAGGTGACATTGGAGTATCTAGGTGACATTAGGGTTTTGATTGATTTGTGTCTTAAGGTGTTATTCTAGTACGAACTCTAGGGCTGTTTGTGACACTTATAGGAATAGCCCACCGGATTGATTGGAAAGAATAACTTTGAGGTGGTTTCGTACCCTACCATAATCTCTTCGTTCGTTCTCCGCTATTAGTGACTTTGGAGTGACTCTTTTTTGCATGTTGAGGGATAGTTATGTGATCCAATTATGTTAGTATTGTTGAGGGAACTTACACTAGCGAAAGTATGAACCCTAGGCCTTATTTTCACACATTGCAATACCGTTTACGCTCACTTTTATCACTTGCTACCTTGCTTTTTTTATTATTTCAGATTACAAAAACTATTATCTACTATCCATATACCACTTGTTTCACTATCTCTTCGCCGAACTAGTGCACCTATACAATTTACCATTGTATTGGGTGTGTTGGGGACACAAGAGACTCTTTGTTATTTGGTTGCAGGGTTGCTTGAGAGAGACCATCTTCATCCTACGCCTCCTACGGATTGATAAACCTTAGGTCATCCACTTGAGGGAAATTTGCTACTGTCCTACAAACCTCTGCACTTGGAGGCCCAACAACGTCTACAAGAAGAAGGTTGTGTAGTAGACATCAAGCTCTTTTCTGGCTCCGTTGCCGGGGAGGTTAGCGCTTGAAGGTATATCTTTAGATCTTGCAATCGAGTCTTTTAGTTTCTTGTTTTATCACTAGTTTAGTCTATAAAAGAAAACTATAAAAAAATGGAATTGAGTTTGTCTCATACGCTTCACCTTTTTAATATCTTTCGTGAGTATGATGGAAAGGATAATTGTGCTCAAGTGCTAGAAGAAGAAATCTATAAAATGTTTGGCACTAAATATTTGAATGATGAGCATGATTGCAATGTTGTTAGTATGAATTCCTTGAATATCCATGATGCTAATGATATGCAAAGCCACAAGCTTGGGGAAGCTATGTTTGATGAAGATGATATCTTTTGTCCCCCAAGTTTTGATGAGAAAATTTACTATGATGAAAGCATGCCTCCTATCTATGATGATTATTGTGATGACACGTATGCTTTAAAGAATAATAATAACCATGAAACTTGTCATCTTGATCTTAATTTTCAATCACATGATAGTTATTTGGTTGAGTTTGCTCCCACTATTATTCATGAGAAGAATTTTGCTTATGTGGAGAGTAGTAAATTTTCTATGCTTGTAGATCATGAAAAGAATTATTTAGGTTCTGGTTATATTGTTGAATTCATTCATGATGCTACTGAAAATTATTATGAGGGAGGAATATATGCTTGTAGGAATTGTAATAATACCAAGTTTCCTCTCTATGTGCTTAAATTTTTGATGTTATGCTTGTTTTACCTTCCTATGCAAGTTGATTATTGTTCACATAAGTTGTTTGCTCACAAAATCCCTATGCATAGGAAGTGGGTTAGACTTAAATGTGCTAGTCATATTCTTCATGATGCCCTCTTTATGTTTCAGTTCTTATCTTTTATGTGAGCATCATTGAAATCAGCATGCCTAGCTAGGGGCGTTAAACGATAGCGCTTGTTGGGAGGCAACCCAATTTTATTTTAGTTCCTTGCTTTTTGTTCCTGTTTAGTAATAAATAATTCAT
This sequence comes from Triticum aestivum, assembly GCF_018294505.1. Classification (NCBI taxonomy): domain Eukaryota; kingdom Viridiplantae; phylum Streptophyta; class Magnoliopsida; order Poales; family Poaceae; genus Triticum; species Triticum aestivum. Next base: position 373,019,560 of record NC_057809.1, on the reverse strand, counting down.
CTAGCCTCTGTTTAGATGTGGTTTTATTCTTTTAGTTAGTGTTTGTGCCAAGTAGAACCTTTGGGAAGACTTGGGGAAAGTCTTGTAAATCATGCTGTAAAAAACAGAAACTTTAGCGCTCACGAGAACTGCTGCCATTTATATTTGGAGAGTGATATTTAGTTAATTCTTTTTGCAGATGATTAATAGATAAATTCCTCAGGTACATAAATTTATTTGTGAATTTTATGAGTACCAGAAGTATACGTTTGATTCAGATTACTACAGACTGTTCTGTTTTTGACAGATTCTGTTTTTCATGTGTTGTTTACTTATTTTGATGAATCTATGGCTAGTAAAATAGTTTATAAACCATAGAGAGTTGGAATAAATTAGGTTTAACACCAATATAAATAAAGAATGAGTTCATTACAGTACCTTGAAGTGGTGTTTTGTTTTCTTTCGCTAACGGAGCTTACGAGTTTTCTGTTAAGTTTTGTGTTGTGAAGTTTTCAAGTTTTGGGTAAGGATTCGATGGAATATGGAATAAGGAGTAGCAAGAGCCTAAGCTTGGGGATGCCCAAGTCACCCAAGGTAATAGTCAAGGACAACCAAGAGCCTAAGCTTGGGGATGCCCCGGAAGGCATCCCCTCTTTCGTCTTCGTTCATCGGTAACTTTACTTGGAGCTATATTTTTATTCACCACATGATATGTGTTTTGCTTGGAGCATCAATTTTTTTTAGGATTTTCTTGCTTTTATTTAGAACAATGTTTTGCATCTTTTATTCCAATAAAAGTGGCCTTGATAGTCTTTACTATGCCTATATTACAAGTATACATGTTGCTGTTCGAAAACAGAAAGTTTACCGCTGTTGCAATAATTCCCTAGAACATTCAGAATGCGATAAAATGTTGAAACCTTTTTCATATTAAGCTCTGATAAATTTACTACAGTGGGAATTTTCTTTCATAATTTTTGGATCTAGGGAATTATGGATGTTGCAGCATTCTTTACAGACTATCTTGTTTAGGCAGATTGCTGTTATGTTTGCATTGTTTGCATATGTTTGCTTCTTTAATGATTCTATTTGAGGATAGGACTATTAAATATGCAGAGGAATTTAGTACGAAATGTTGAATAATAATTTTAGTGATTTGCTAAAGTAGAGTATGATAAGGTTTTTGCAATGGTTTATACTAACTTATCTCACGAGTCCTTGTTGAGTTTTGTGTGGATGAAGCTTTTGAGATTTAGGGAGACCTTGATATGAGAGGAATTAAGGAGACACAAAAGCTCAAGCTTGGGGATTCCCAAGGCCCCCCAAGATAATATTTCAAGAAGTCTCAAGCATCTAAGCTTGGGGATGCCCCGGTTGGCATCCCACCTTTCTTCTTCAACAATTATCGGTTAGTTTCGGTTGATCCTAAGTTTTTGATTCTTCACATGATGTTTGCTATTCTTAGATGTCATTTTATTTTGCTTTGCTTGCTGTTTGAATAAAATACCAAGATCTGAAATTATTAAATGTTAGAGAGTCTTCACATAGTTGCATAATTATTTGACTACTCATTGATCTTCACTTATATCTTTCGGAGTAGTTTGTCATTTGCTCTAGTGCTTCACTTATATCTTTTAGAGCATGATGGTAGTTTTATTTTGAAGAAATAGATGATCTCTCATGCTTCACTTATATTATTTTGAGAGTCTTAAATAGCATGATAATTTGCTTAAAATCCTAATATGCTAGGTATCCAAGAATAATAAAATTCTCTTATGAGTGTGTTGAATACTATGAGAAGTTTGGTACTTGATAATTGTTTTGAGATATGGAGATGGTGATATTAGAGTCATGCTAGTTGAGTGGTTATGAATTTGAGAAATACTTGTGTTGAAGTTTGTGACTCCCATAGCATGCACGTATGGTGAACCGTTATGTAATGAAGTCGGAGCATGATTTATTTATTGAGTGTCTTTCTTATGAGTGGCGGTCGGGGACGAGCGATGGTCTTTTCCTACCAATCTATCCCCCTAGGAGCATGCGCGTAGTACTTTGTTTCGATAACTAATAGATTTTTGCAATAAGTATGTGAGTTCTTTCTGACTAATGTTGAGTCCATGGATTATACGCACTCTCACCCTTCCACCTTTGCTAGCCTCTCTAGTACCGCGCAACTTTCGCCGGTACCATAAACCCACCATATACCTTCCTCGAAACAGCCACCATACCTACCTATTATGGCATTTCCATAACCATTCCAAGATATATTGCCATGCAACTTTCCACCATCCAGTTTATCATGACACATTCATCATTGTCATATTGCTAGCATGATCATGTAGTTGATAAAGTATTTGTGGCAAAGCCACCATTGATAATTCTTTCATACATGTCACTCATGCATCATTGCACATCCCGGTATACTGAAGGAGGCATTCATATAGAGTCATACTTTGTTCTAGTATCGAGTTGTAATCATTGAGTTGTAAATAAATAGAAGTGTGATGATCATCATTAATAGAGCATTGTCCCAAAAAAGGAAGGCCAAAAAAAGGAGAAATGCCATAAAAAAAGAAAGGCCAAATAAAAAAATAAAATAAAAGGGACAATGCTACTATCCTTTTACCACACTTGTGCTTCAAAGTAGCACCATGATCTTCATGATAGAGAGTCTCCTATATTGTCACTTACACATACTAGTGAGAATCTTTCATTATAGAACTTGGATTGTATATTCCAATGATGGGCTTCCTCAAAATGCCCTAGGTCTTCATGAGCAAGCAAGTTGGATGCACATCCACTAGTTTCTTTTGTTGAGCTTTCATACATTTATAGCTCTAAGTGCATTCGTTGCAAGGCAATCCCTACTCACTCACATTGATATCTATTGATGGGCATCTCCATAGCCCATTGATACGCCTAGTTGATGTGAGACTATCTTCTCCCTTTTTGTCTTCTCCACAACCACCATTCTATTCCACCTATAGTTCTATGTCCATGGCTCACGCTCATGTATTGCGTGAAGATTGAAAAAGTTTGAGAACATCAAAAGTATGAAACAATTGCTTGGCTTGTCATCGGGGTTGTGCATGATTTAAATATGTTGTGTGGTGAAGATGGAGCATAGCCAGACTATATGATTTTGTAGGGATAACTTTCTTTGGCCATGTTATTTTGAGAAGACATAATTGCTTTGTTAGTATGCTTGAAGTATTATTATTTTTATGTCAATATGAACTTTTGTCTTGAATCTTTCGGATCTGAATATTCATATCACAAGTAAGAAGAATTACATTGAAATTATGCCAACTAGCATTCCACATCAAAAATTATCTTTTTATCATTTACCTACTCGAGGACGAGCAGGAATTAAGCTTGGGGATGCTTGATACGTCTCCAACGTATCTAGAATTTTTGATTGCTCCATGCTATATTATCTACTGTTTTGGGCAATATTGGGCTTTATTATCCACTTTTATATTATTTTTGGGACTAACCTATTAACCGGAGGCCCAGCCCAGATTTGCTGTTTTATGCCTATTTCAGTGTTTTGAAGAGAAGGAATATCAGACGGAACGAAATCAACTAGAGAAGTTATTTTTGGAAGGAAACACACCTAATGGACTTGGACCCCACGTCAGAAGATACGGGAGCTGCCCACGAGGGTGGGGGGCGCGCCCACCCCCCTAGGGCGTGCCCCCTGCCTCGTGGGGCCCCCGTGGCTCCCCTGACGTGCTTCTTCTGCCTATATAACTCCATATACCCTAAAACTTCCAGAACGCAACATAGATCGTGAGTTCCACCGCCAGAAGCCTCCATAGCCACCAAAAGCCAATCTAGACCCGTTCCGGCACCCTGCCGAAGGGGGCAATCCCTCTCCGGTGGCCATCTTCATCATCCCAGTGCTCTCCATGACGAGGAGGGAGTAGTTCTCCCTCGGGGCTGAGGGTATGTACCAGTAGCTATGTGTTTGATCTATCTCTCTCTCTCTCGTGTTCTTGATTTGGCACGATCTTGATGTATCGTGAGCTTTGCTATTATAGTTGGATCTTATGTTTCTCCTCCCCCTCTTCTCTCTTGTAATGAATTGAGTTTCCCCTTTGGAGTTATCTTATCGGATTGAGTCTTTAAAGACTTGAGAACACTTGATGTATGTCTTGCCATGGATATCTGTGGTGACTGTGGGATACCGCGTGCCACTTGATGTATGTTTTGGTGACCAACTTGCGGGTTCATGAACCTATGCATAGGGGTTGGCACACGTTTTCGTTGTGATTCTCCAGTAGAAACTTTGGGGCACTCTATGAGGTTCTATGTGTTGGTTGAATAGATGAATCTGAGATTGTGTGATGCATATCATATAATCATACCCATGGATACTTGAGGTGACATTGGAGTATCTAGGTGACATTAGGGTTTTGATTGATTTGTGTCCTAAGGTGTTATTCTAGTACGAACTCTAGGGCTGTTTGTGACACTTATAGGAATAGCCCACCGGATTGATTGGAAAGAAAAACTTTGAGGTGGTTTCGTACCCTACCATAATCTCTTCGTTCATTCTCCGCTATTAGTGACTTTGGAGTGACTCTTTGTTGCATGTTGAGGGATAGTTATGTGATCCAATTATGTTAGTATTGTTGAGGGAACTTACACTAGCGAAAGTATGAACCCTAGGCCTTATTTTCACACATTGCAATACCATTTACGCTCACTTTTATCACTTGCTACCTTGCTGTTTTTATTATTTCAGATTACAAAAACTATTATCTACTATCCATATACCACTTGTTTCACTATCTCTTCGCCGAACTAGTGCACCTATACAATTTACCATTGTATTGGGTGTGTTGGGGACACAAGAGACTCTTTGTTATTTGGTTGTAGGGTTGCTTGAGAGAGACCATCTTCATCCTACGCCTCCTACGGATTGATAGACCTTAGGCCATCCACTTGAGGGATATTTGCTATTGTCCTACAAACCTCTGCACTTGGAGGCCCAACAACGTCTACAAGAAGAAGGTTGTGTAGTAGACATCACCCAACCCCCAACCCCTCGGGTTCAACCGCCGTCGATCTCATCCATGGCCCACCGCTGATCTCCTCTGGCTCGCTGTCGAGAATTTTCCATACTACATCTCCATCGAGCCCCTTTTGTCATTTCTGAAGGACACGTTCCGCAACATTGGCTTGGGATCCACAGCTTCCAAGTCAGACCTCATCGACAGCGACCACGAGGAGGTCACCCTCTCCGGCTCTTCCAAGGGGAAAGAGCCCATCTGCTCTTCCAAAGGGAAAGAGACCGTCCGTGACATCAGGGAGGGCACCCTACAACCATGCTCTTCCAAGGGGAAGGAGCTCATCTGCGACAACATGGAGCACACCCAGGGTCCATGCTCTTCCCACGGGAACGAGCCCATTTGTGATAAGTGAGGAAACCCATGATTTGTTTTGCTGTGCCTCTTCACAGGGGGAACCCATGATTTGTTTTATCGAGTCCCTTTTGTAGTGTAGTGAGAATATGTCCAATTTTAATTGCTCTATTTGGTTGTTTGCAGTATGCCTTGTTTATTTTAGTTGTTCACAATGTGATGCTCTATATGTGCAACTATTTATGTGCAGTACATTTTTATCAATACCAGTTTTAAACATACCAATAGGAATGCATATATTTGCTTGCTGTTAAGCCTGTTATAGCTAGCATATGCCTCCTTTAAAGTTTTTTGGTTGTTCGGTTGTTTGTAGTTAGCCAATGTCCAGTTTCAATTCCTATCTTTGGTTTTTCATAGTATGCCTTGTTTATTCCAATTATTCACAACGTGGTGTTCTATATGTGCAAGTATGAACTGTGCAGTTCGATTTCATCAATACCAGTTTCAACAATACCACTATGAATAACTACATTTGGTTGCTGCATTTTGTAGTTAACACACCTTTTCATTTTTATTTAACAATAATCAGTGTACTTAGACCGGCACAATACCAGTTTGAATGACTATGTTTGCTTGTTGTTAAATGTTAGGCCTATTGCAGTTAACACACCTTCCCACTTGTTTTGCTTTTCTAGAATGCTTAAACCTGCACACTGAAGCTATCTTTTGGAGATTATTTTGTCTGCCATGGCTTATATTTGGTTGATGTTTAGCCTATTGTGCTTAACATGCCTCTCGATGTACTTACACATGACAATTTTGGGAACGACTACTGTTTTTAATCGAGGTTAGATTCATCCCATGGCTTATATATAGTCACTATTTAGGATTTCAGCAGCTTGTACCATATAGGTCGGGGGATGATAAGGGACTAATTGGTGAATTGGACTTTTAGCTGAATATATCTGTAACACATTTATTGTTATGTTAACTAGGACTATATGTAATATATTTGAGGCTGCATAGAAACATGCACTGTACTAAATGTCCAAATACGCAATCCTAGGCTACATAGCAACAAGGAAGAGTGTTACCTTAATGTTTTGTGATGTCTAGATATACGTAGAAGAGCAGCAGCAACAACAACAACGACACATCCCTCTTTGGATACTCTAACTTAGCTAGAGGTTAGAGTTAGTTTCTAGGTCATGACTAATCCTGAACTAACTCTAGCCAAAGAGGTGTTTGGATGACAGGGTTAGATTGACAATAAATGCATGAGGAGAACTAGCTCCAATTAGCACCTCTTGGGTGGAATAGTTTATTTTGGGTGGGTTAGATGCAACTAGCTCAAACTAGCCCTCATATTTGGATATAATTTAGGGCTATTTGAGCCCAAACTAGCTCAAACTAACTCTAACCCATGGATACATCAGCAGTTAATCAACCGATAATTTGTAAGAATGCAATAAACTCCCCGCATCCAATAATATAAGATGTTAATTCATCTAATATGTGACCGAGGGAGAGGGGTGTTGTACTACATCATTGTGCAATTGATGTTTAGCTTCTAATATTAACTTGGTGCTTTTAGGTACATATGTCATTGGTAAAGATCCGCACTTCGACCCTTTCTGCGTATGGGGCAATGCGATATTGATGAACCAGCATCAAGTGAGGAAGATGATAAAGATTGTTAGTAAAATGGGTCAAAAGATGGCAATTAAACTATTTGTTTATACTTTATCCAAGACAATAGCAAACTGCAGGATGGTAAGTAAAAACCCTGCAATCTTCTTTTTACTGTCCATAATGAGTTGTGTTAGATGAAAATGTCTCAATCTTTTTCCTTTGAAGTGGTTCCCAAAGAAGTTTACTCAAGGTTACCTCTCAAACTACATGATTGGTGGGCATGCAAAGGTTAATGTATTTCTACCAGAACACGATGATTATCTAGATGTGTTCATGAAGATAGTGAAGGATGGGCGGTCGGCCATCACAAGGGGTTGGACTAGAGCCGTGCATGTCTTCTGCATGGAGGAGGGCGCAATATGGGCATTCCACTTCAACTTGTTCAACAACCATAATGTATTTCGCCTCTTTCTTTACCGTCTTTAATAGTACAAGTATATAACTATGCTTCATCATTCTTTATTTGGTGCTTATATAATTCTTGAACATATCACCTGTGAATCGAATAATGCGTTGGTTGTTTGAACCCGATGGATATGAATAAAGCTATAACATACTTTCAAATTCAAACCCGGTAAAATTTGAAATAGGAGCAATTAAATTACAGTGAAATTACGCTCCATAGGTCATTACGATGCACACGGTCGGTAAAACACAAATGTTTGTGATATAAACCATAATCCGACACGGTTCATAGAGAGGAAATGTGTGCGAGCATGCACACAGTTGCCATTTGCAAATTGTGTGTGATGTCAGACAATATCACAAACGGCGTAGGCAAACTAAACGTTCGTGATAGTTGCCTTATCATACACGATTTGCAAGAATGAACTGTTTCTAGTGTGTTACGCATCATAAATGTTGCACCGCATAATAGCGTGTGCGATAGTTATCATGTACAATAATGTTATGATGGTCCGACGTTTCATTATCCTATACGACACTCGTACGACGATTAGCTAATCTTCTTAATTAGTTATCGCACACAGTTCGGGAAAAAGCGAATGTGTTTGATTTTCTGCTTATCATACACGTTCTATAATCGTGAACCGTTTGTGATGGGCCGCGCATCGTAAACGTAGCACCACAAAATACCGACTATGATGGCAATGCAAGCACAAACGAGTAGGGACAACTGTATGCATCAAGGCTCCCTATCCCCGACAGTTTCTGGGTCGTGTGGGAAGGCCCCCCATATCACAGTCACTCACTTGGCGACGGTTCAAAACACCATCGCAGAAAGGGGTTTAAAACCATTTGTATAGCACCTCCATGTACCAGTGACACCTGTGCAACTGTAGCTGGATTGGATTTATCTGTGCTAAATGCCTAGAAAATGCACATAATCCCCTAAATATGGTAAATAAGTTCGAAAAAGTGCCAATGAACACGGTGATTTGCAGGGTGTATGTTCATCATAGAAAAAACTCAAGCACAAAGGACAAAGGAAATTTCATTTCCTCTTCAATCTTGGTGATTTTCCTCTCGAAACCATGAAACTTCCTCGATGATGGTTCAATTTATGAAGGGTGTGCATGACGACATAAGCCAGACGTTCTCAAATTTTCACCAGGGCATGGTGAGGCCATACCATGGCACCATGCCAGGTGTCATGTTTTTCAAGCACATATTTCATTTTTCTATAGTTGAAAACCAATAAATGACATGTTTGTGGTTGACTCTTGCCACACATATCCTTGAAATATCTGCCCATTCCTTATAAAAGGCATGAGAATTTACTAAATACCACAAGCATGGTTTTCCAGACCGTTCTTGTGCACCTTTTGATGCATCGATTGTTTGAATTTGTATTATGTGCATTAATGCCTAGAAAATGCACATAATCGCCTAAATATGGTAAATGAGCCCGGAAAAGTGCCAAATTTGAACATGGTGATTTGCAGGGTGTATGCTCATCGTAGAAAAAAACTCACAGACAAAGGGAGAAGGAAATTTGGATTCCCCTTCAATCTTGGTGATTTCCCTCTTGAAACCATGAAACTTCCTCGATGATGGTCGATTTATGAAGGGCGTGGATGATGACATAAGCCAAACCTTCTCAAGTTTTTAGTAGGGCATTGGGAGGCCATACCATGGCACCATGCCAGGCGTCATGTATTTCATTTTTCTATAGTTGAAAAACCAATAAACAATGTGTTTGTTGTTGACTCTTGCCACACATATCATGGAAATCTCTGCCCGTTCCTTGTAAAAGGCATGATAATTTACCAAATAGCACGAGCATGGTTTTCCAGACCGTTCTTGTGCACCTTTTCATGCACCATTGTTTGAATTTGAACTATGCGCATTAATGCCTAGAAAATGCACATAATTGCCTAAATACGATAAATGAGCCCGAAGAAGTGCCAAGTTTGAGCATCGTGATTTGCAGGGTGTATGTTCATCGTAGAAAACAACTCAAGGACAAAGGATGAAGGAAATTTGGATTCCCATTCAATCTTGGTGATTTCCCTCTCTGTCGTGGTATATCCACGGCCATCTATGGGACCAGGAGGCCCTTTGTTGGTTCAGTAGGGGGACGTCGAGCAGGGGGACGTCGCGTTGCATAAAGAGCAGATCAGCGCACAACAGCACGACAGAGAGCACACAAGCAATTTACCAAGGTTCGGGCCGCCATTACGCGTAAAACCCCAATCTTGCTTCAGTGGATTGATGGTGGAATGGAGGTGGTGAAGCGTAGTACACTTGCCCGACAGGGGTTACTTATGGGTAGTTGTGACTACGCCCGTATGAGCGTATGGGTGTGTCAACTTTCCAACCCTCTAACCCCTTGATACGTCTCCATCGTATCTACTTTTCCAAACACTTTTGCCCTTGTTTTGGACTCTAGCTTGCATGATTTGAATGGAACTAACCCGGATTGACACTGTTTCCAGCAGAATTGCCATCGTGTTATTTTTGTGCAGAAATAAAAGTTCTCGAAATGACCTGAAAATCAATGGAGAATTAATTGGAATATATAAAAAATACTGGAAGAAAGATCCACGCCAGGGGTCCCACACCCTGTCCATGAGGGTGGGGGCGCGCCCTACCCCCCTGGGCGCGCCCCCCTGCCTCGTGGGACCCCTGGAGCTCCACCGACCTCAACTCCAACTCCATATATTCGTGTTCGGGGAGAAAAAAATCAGAGAGAAAGATTCATCGCGTTTTACGATACGGAGCCGCAGCCAAGCCCTAAACTCTCTTGGGAGGGCTGATCTGGAGTCCGTTCGGGGCTTCGGAGAGGGGAATCCGTCGCCATCGTCATCATCAACCTTCCTCCATCACCAATTTCATGATGCTCACCGCCGTGTGTGAGTAATTCCATCGTAGGCTTGCTGGACGGTGATGGTTGGATGAGATTTATCATGTAATCGAGTTAGTTTTGTTAGGGTTTGATCCCTAGTATCCACTATGTTCTGAGATTGATGTTGCTATGACTTTGCTATGCTTAATGCTTGTCATTAGGGCCCGAGTGCCATGATTTCAGATCTGAACCTATTATGTTTTCATCAATATATGAGAGTTCTTGATCCTATCTTGGAAGTCTATAGTCACCTACTGTGACGCCCGGATAATTAAGCTACAGTGAACCTATGTTAATGAAGCAACGTCACCTCGGTTACTCATGATAATCTCGTGTTAGTTCAAAAACAATTCAATTTCAAATTTGAATTAAAGTGAAATGATAAAAGTTTTCAAACATTAAAATTAAAAAATTTCGGGTTGTGCCAAATAATGCGTAGGTAATTATGGTGAAGAAACCACACTTCTGTAAAGTATTCAAATGCACGAAAATAAATAAAACAATAGCTAAACCTATTATAAATGCCCTTTTGAGATTTTAAAAAATGTGAACTAAATATTTAAAGTACCAACTTGTGATGTGGCAGTGGGCTAATTTGCAACCTCAATTTAGGTATTGGTCATATAATTTTACAAAACTAAAAGCTATTAATACTAAAAAGAAAACAGAGATACAAAATTAAAAAAAGAAAGAAAAAATAACAAAAGACTATTTCCCCCCCCCCCCCCCGCTGGGCCAAGAAGCCCAGCTGGCCAGCCGGTCGGTCCACCCACTCCCTTGGCCATATGGCCTCCCTAACCCACCTAACCCTAGCCCCCCCACTCGCTCACTCGTCTCCCTCTTGGCGCCGCCCCTCCCGCGCGCACACGGCGCCCCACTCCTCCCATTCCCCCACTCGCACCCCACTCTCCCTCTTCTCCCGATCCAATCGGGATCGACTCAAACGCCTCTGCCGCCCGAAGCGCCTCTGCCTCGGTCGTTTTGCCGCACGCTGCCGCCCAACCTCGAGTCCCATCGCCGCCTTGTCGTCGCCGTCCCCGACGCGCACGTCGCCGCCCTTGCCGGCCCCGCCGTCAGCCACCTCGCGCTCCCATCTCCCTCGACGGATCTACTTGCGCCCGAGGACGCCATCCCCATCGCCGGTGCATGCCACTGTCGAGCCCTCCCCGAGCAGGCTGTTGCACGCCTACAGGGCCCGGTGAGCGTGCCTTCGATCCTCGCTTTCCCCCACCATCTCTATGTCATTCGTGGCACCAAGCCCGTCCGCCACCGTCGCCCGTTCTTGACACGTCTGTCGCTGCATGTCCGCGTGCTTCGCTCACCGTGCCCGCTGCTCCACACCACCTCCCCGCGCCCAAGGCCACCGTGGCCGTGCTCCGCCCGCGCCGCTCGTCCTGAACCGTGGCTGCTATCGCATGCTGGCCCGGGGCCGCGCTTGTGCCTCGCCCACACCCCGCGCATCCCCACACACCGCTGCTCGCAGCTCCACCGGCGTCTACCACCACTGCCCCTAGCCGCCCCCTTCCCCATGTTGCTCTGCCTCTCCCAGCTCGCCACTGCACTCATCACGCACGCGCCCGTGTTGCCGGTGGCGTTGCGGCCTCGCGCTGGACCTCGTCTGTCGCCACATGCCGGCGAGTGCCCGCCCCGTCGCGTTCGGGTCCGTCCCGACGGGCGCTACCTGCATCGCCCTACGCCCGTGCCCGCAACTGTGCCCTGCCCGTTAAGGCCCTGTGCCACTGGACAACGGGGCCCAGCCCCAGAAACATTAAAAAAGAGCAGATAAAGAAAAAAATTAATAAATATATATATAAAAATAAATAAATAAATAAATAATAATAAAAATAGTTAATTAATTAACTTAATTAACTTAATTAATTTTGATTAATTAAACTAAACAACTAATTAAACTAATTAAACATTAGTTACCTAATTAACCTAATTAGTTAATTAGCTAATTAAGTAGTCAATGACAGTGGGGCCCACCCCTAATTAATCCTGATCAGGTTAAATAATGTGTTTAATTATAATGTGTCATTGACAGACGGGACCCACACATCAGTTGACCAGTCAACGCCTCTGTTGACTGATGACGTCATGCTGATGTCAGCATGCACTGTTCTGGATAATGTTGAATTAAGTTAATTAAATAAATGCTAAAATTGATTTAAATCTTTTAAAATCAATATAAAATAAAACGAGCTAGGATGGAAAAACTTTGTACATGGAAGTTGCTCAGAACGACGAGACGTATCCGGATGCGCAGCTTGTTCGTCCGCCACGCATCCCTAGCATAGCGAACACGCGACTTTCCCCCTCTGATGCATCTGTCCGAAAACGCAAAACACCGGGGATCCTTTCCCGGATGTTTCCCCCCTTCACCGGTACCACCTCATACCGCGTTAGGGCACCCGTAGCACCGTTACTTATCATGTCATGCATCGCTATGCATCTGTTTGCTTAATATTTATTGTTTCTTCCCCCTCTTATCTCGCTAGACACCGAGACCGACGCTGCTGCTACCCAGTACGACCCCTCTCTCTTGCCAGAGCAACCAGGCAAGCCCCACTTGATCACCAGATATCGCCTACTCTTCTCTCTACTACTTGCATTAGAGTAGTGTATCATGTTACTGCTTTCCATTAATCCTATTCCGATGCATAGTGTTAGGACCCTGATTCCAAATCACATCGATCTAGCCGGTAACACCTCATATCACTTTGCGGCCTCATGCATGGTATTCCCACGGGTGTCGCCTTACCATGGCCCGGGACCGTTTGCGCCTTTTGGCTCACGTATATGATAGTGTCGCTAGCATCCATATGACAGAGAATCTGGGCCGACATGACTAGTCGTGAACCCAAAGTGGCACTAACTTACGGGGACAGTCATACATGAATCAACATCGAGCATGTCGGTCAGCAGCGTGCGAATCCGGGCTGTAGCACTGGGCTAACAGGACTCCGGGAACCCGGGCTATAGCAGGCTAGCAGGACTACAGAAGTCACCGCGTGACATTTCCTCGAAGGGACAGACACAAGAACAAAGTGAATCACATGCCGGCTAGTCTAAGTGTTCCGGAGCAGTAGTACTGGGCTAGCAGGACTCCGGTAAACCAGGTTGTAGCAGACTACCAAGGCTCAGTGGAAACACCAGACTACATTTCCCCATAAGAGAGGCTACCAAGGATAAACAACTAGATTGTCGGATCCCACACATACCAAGCATTTCAATAACATACACACAATATGGTCGATATGTGCAAATACAACATGGCATCACAACAAAACTCTACGACTCAAAGTATTTATTCATTAGGCTCCGAGGGGCGAGATATTACAAACATGGGTATCATGACCCAACATTCAGAGCATACAAGTCAAAGCACATGCGGAAGCTTAACATGTCTGAGTACAGACATCTACAAATGAAAAAGGCTGAGAAGCCTGACTATCTACCAGATCCTGCCGAGGGCACAAGATCGTAGCTAAGGTATCAAGCTAAACGTCGAAGTCCACATGGAACGACTAGCGAGACTAACGTCTCTCTGCAAAACATAAAATAGGCAAACGTGAGTACAAAAGTACCCAACAAGACTTACATCAGAACTAACTACATATGCATCGGTATCAACAAAGGGGGTGGTGGAGTTTAACTGCAGCAAGCCAGCTTTGACTCGGTGGCTATCTTAAACTACGACTGCAAGTAAGTCTTTGAGGTGGCGCACACGCGTCCACATATTCAGCATATCAATACACCACTATGGATCCGCTCCTATCTCCCTACGAGAATGCCGTCCATAGCACTCACGCTTATCTTGCGCATTTTAGAGTATCCACTTTCACTTGTCTATGAACTGTATACGCAACCAAGTAGTCCTTTACTGCGGACGCGGCTATTCGAATAGATGATGTTAACCCTGCAGGGGTGTACTTCTTCATACACGCTCTCACCACTTACCGTCATTTACACGACATGTACTCGGCAACCTTCAAGCGAAAGCCCAACGAGGGTGTCGGCCACGGCCTACCTAAACACTCAAGTCTCTAGTCCAGGTGTATCGCCTATCCAGGTTCCATCCGCCGGGAGTCCGGCTGAGGTTTCCACATACGGCCTCGAACGATGTGTACAGGGTTCCCGAGACACCAAACAAGCGACTCGGTACACCGTGCCACGGTGTATCTATTGCATCATTTGCCCACCCCTAGGGTCAGCGCTATGCAAGGCCGCCAACACATACCCTACAAACACCAGAAACTAGTTGCAACTCCTGGACAGAGGACTAGGGTGGTTAAGAAGCCGAGAGGGTCAATTAAGGATCCCAATGCATGATAGTAACTGATTCTTAAATCACACATACAGATCTCGGTGCTTAAGGACGGTTCCAATGAAATAACCCACCATGTACTCCTACATGGCCTCTCATCGATACCTTTACCAAATCGTGTTCAACACACTTAGCTCACACACAGTAGGACATGTTCACAACTTTCCAATTCATCCCCAATGAATCAGATCTGACACAACTCTAAGCAATAGCAGGCATGACAAACAAGCACGAATGAGTAGGCACATCAGGGCTCAAACAACTCCTACTCATGCTAGTGGGTTTCATCTATTTACTGTGGCAATGACAGGTCATGTAGAGGAAAGGGGTTCAACTACCGCAGCATGTAACAGTTGAATCATTGTTGTCCTAATGCAATAAAAGAGAGAAGGAGCGAGCAAGTGGGTTTCTATCGGAATGAACAAGGGGTTTTTGCTTGCCTGGCACTTCTGAAGATGATATAGCTCTTCATCGGTGTCATCGAATTCATCGTCGGAACATACGTCTACCGAGGGGGAACAATCATCGGCAAACACAGAAAGACACAATCAATGCAATGCACAATATGTTGCATGATCATGACATGTCAATATGATGTGTTTGAGCTAATGCAACTAAAACCAGGGTGGTTTGAGCTTATTTGAATCAAAGATACAAATACAAGCCTAAACTATGAACTCATATAAGTGCATTATCATGTTTCATTTAAACAGCAAGTTAGGTTGCTCTAACATGCTTGAAGCCAGTCTAGATGGATATATTGGATTTTTCTGATCATTTTTCATATATAAATTATTTGATTTGGAGCTACGGTTGATTTTCTATGAATTTTAGAAGTTTTGGATATTTTCTGAAATAAATAAATCATTTCTGATTTATTTAAAATCACAGAAAACATTTACTACGTAAGAATGACGACGGTGTGACATCAGTAAGTCAGTAGAGGTGGTCCAGGTCAAACTTGACACGTGGGACCCATCAGTCAGTGATTCAGGGGTTAATTAAGGTTAGAACTAATCTTAACCAAAATTAATAATGGCCTAGCGCCCACTGGTCAATGACCCAGGGGTGATTAGTTGGGTCATTTGCAGCTAATGGTGGCGCCACGTCAGCTGCACTAGCGGTTAGACGACGGCGACGAGCCAAAGCAGCGGTGGCTCGCCGGATTTGCGCTTGGGACTGCCGCTTGCTGCGATGAGGGCATCAGAAAGGAGCCCTTGCTCGGCCGCATCCAGGGAGGCACGCGGGATGGGCGTGGGGTGGCCTGGTTCATCGGCGGCGAGCTCATCCATAGCGGTCGTAGCATGGGGATGAGGCAGGCGAGGCTGCAAGCGACGAGGACGCTGGATGAGGTGCTCTACATGCTCCTGGGAACTCTTGGAGTTCGACTATGCACCCAGATGCGACTGGAATGAGCCCTGGCCGCGTCGGCGACATCGCCGGCGGAGCCGAGCTCT
Organism: Triticum aestivum; assembly: GCF_018294505.1. Lineage (NCBI taxonomy): Eukaryota > Viridiplantae > Streptophyta > Magnoliopsida > Poales > Poaceae > Triticum > Triticum aestivum. The sequence continues at coordinate 373,003,429 of NC_057809.1, read as the reverse complement.
CGGGCTCGATGGGAACGACGACTAGAGAGGGAAATAGAGCACGGGGAGAGAGGGGTTCGGCGTATTGGCTCATGGCGAGTGCAGGAGGCGCCAAAGCGGGCTCGGGGAAGGGCTAGAGCAGGTGGGGCTTCGGCAGCGATCTCAGGCATCCGAGGGAAGAAGAAGAGGTCAAGGACGACGCTCCAAGGGCCTTCCGGTTGCGTGGATCAGCGGAGATGACGTAGAGGTCGACGGAGGAGATCCTTGGTGCGTCAGAGAGGCGAGGGGTGGACGGTGTCCGTGCCTATGGCGTGCGGTGGCGACGGGCCCGTTCGGGTGGGTGAGAGGAAGAGGTCCAGGGGAGGAGAGAGGCCATGGGTGAGGGAGAGAGAGGTCGGGGGTGCGTGGCGTCATCCAGACACGTCGGGGCAGCGGCGGGAAGCAGGAGGTGGCCGGGCGCGTGCCGACGTGCGTCGGCCACGCGTGCTGCCTATTGGCGCGAGGAGGAAGACGATAGGGAGCCGGGAAGGTGGGCTGGGCCAGCCACTTGGGCTCCAGGTAAGACCAGGTACTATCTCTCTTTCTCTCTGTCTTTCTCTTTTATAAATCTTTCTGTTTTCTATTTTTTGCAGTATGTTTTGACTTAGTTTAAATACCAAATCACTTTATAAAATTCTTTAAACTTTTATGGGCACTATCTGATTTAAACCAGAGGCCCTCACCAAGTTTCAGAATATTTGGAGCTACCAAATATTTTATAGGAATTAATAGCTCCAATTCAAATACATTAAGAGTTAATTCAAAAATCCAGGAATGACCTAGAAATATGTTCATCATTTTTGGCAGAGGTTTTCACCTTTATCAGAAACCATGAACATTTTCAAAGGGCATTTTGGGTTCATTGAAAATATTTTTAATTTTGATCCTAGTTGCATTTCATTTGGTGCTAGGGTTTGAACATCCCCATTTCAGATTTCAATTAAAGTTAGACATGATGCATGGATCCTTGTGCAACTATTTGCAATCAAATTCTAGGGCTATGACAACTCACCCCCAATAAACAAGAATCTCGTCCCGAGATTCAAGACGTGAGGTAAGAATACAGAGGGGACACAAAGACGACACGATCTTCATGATCCAATTGCCCTTCTCGAGGATGTTGATTCGTTCCATGTTGATCTTGATGTCTTTGCTTTCAAGATCTTCATCCAGCTATGATGACGACAGAAAGAAACTCTACAAAAAACGATCTTCTCGAAGATCGAGCACTCAAGATCAATTCACGAAATGAGACACAGAAACATCTCTCGAGCTGAGACACAAGACAAACATTTGGAATGAGGAAAGGTAGCAGATGACAAAGGTTCAATTTGGTAGGTAACATCTTCATGTTGGAGTAGGTTGGTGCATGGTTTCAAAGTAGCAAGGAGATAATTGCCATGATTCCATAACGGTGCACCTTAGGGAAGGTGACTCGTAGAATTATTCTCTTAAGTGGAAAAAAGAATTACTTTTGATACAAAGATCATTGAGGCTATTTATACCAACCTAAGGCAATCACAATCGATCATTTGAAGGAGTTCAAAAGAATGACATACTTGGACTAGAATGGATGATGTGGACTACCTTGTTGAAGACAACACAATGGATGATTTTTGCTTATCATCGGGAATGGTTGGGACCCATGGTAGGACCACTTTTGGAGATGATCCTGGACAGCAACTGCTGAGAAGGGCAGCCCACGGGAAATTGGCACAAGGCGGTGCAAGCTGGGAACAAAATGCAAATGCTGGGAATGATTCTGGAAACTGGGGAAAAACTAAACAGTCGAGAGTGTTTCCAACGTTCCAATGGTTATAGAATCATCGAAGAAACTGAGAGCATAAGGACCCCTAAGGAACAACTTCAAGAGTAAGTCATGCGAAATCCTCATGGGAGGTGACCAAACGGCTTAACCAAGATACTACAACAATAGTGCTTCCAGCTAGGTGCGTCCACTTCACTGGAACCTATATCATAGTTCTCGGAAGAAGTTCCAACCATCATATCTTCCTGAGATTCAAATCTGGTTGGTAACAGGATAATTCAGACAACATGTCTGGAAAAGAAAATTTGCAACACAAACCGACGAGATGACGTTGCGAGATTCTCAGGATATGAACTATGATAGCAAGCTCCAAAACATGAGCTGGTTCTAGTACATACATGTGAGCATGTTGTCCAAGACAAGAATGACCACATAGTAGTCTTATAATAAAACACTATTGAGTTCTAGTCGGGAACCATCGTCAAGGATTTCGAAGTCTTTACGCAAGTCCATGGATTAGATCCCAAGCATAGACTTCTTTTCCTTGAACAAGTCAATCAATGGCTTGGTGTGCTAGGGAATACATATGGAGTGGAGGTAATTAATCTACCAAACTATAGAATACATTCGCACATGCATAACTGACTTGGGATGGTACTAGAGGAAACAAAAATAATCTTTCTCGAACTCACGGCGGCAACTTGCACCAAATGCACATGAATTCGAGGAAGTCACTTCTTCCATCCAAGAATAAGCTTCATGAATGGAACACGAAGGCATTGCTTACAATGTTTTCAACACTAGGTTGATGTTCTACATGAATCATGGGGGAGACAAAATGTTGCTGATGGGATCAATAGCTATTCATCGGAATTTTCCATATCACTGGAATTCCACCATTATGTGAAAAATGTGATAGTATTGGTCAGACCAAAGGATGTAATGGTGTATGCTTGAGGAACAACCACGAGTAAGACAACATTATGAATATCGTTGGTTCTGAGTTGATTTGACGATAGCCCACACTCAAATCAGAGGATTGTAAGACAATAGCGTCGACAATTGATCACGTGGATCAATCGATGAAGATATCATCTTTCTTCAACACACACACACACACACACACAAAGATATCCTTTTAGAATGAATTAAGTAAGGAAAAGCTTTATCTTCCAACTCTCCAAGTTGTTGTTTAGCTTAACCAACTAGCTCAGGGATATCCAACATAGATTCTTGGAGGATGGCTGGTTTAGCGAAAAACCAACATGATCACAAACTCAACATAGTAGTCAGGGAACAACCTGGTAATACTTTCGAGAAGATATTCAGAAAATCACGAACCACCGATATGTTATTAAGCTCGGGAGCAATCTTGCTTTCGAAACAAGATGATATGATCAAAAGAGCGAGAGATTAACACACTCCTAACTCATTGATCGGAGGGTGCACGGATTAGGTAGCATGATCATTCTTAGGATGATGGCTCAATAACCAACATGCTAAGAATGAGAATATTGTCCATTAACTACCAAGCAACAAAGTTGCTAGGAGTATTGATTTCACACACCATGATTCGCTTGTCGGCATTCCGGTTGCGACAACACGACACCGAGGAAATGAATATTGATGGCGAGAAGTATCACTACGTCAAGAATTCATAAGAGAAGGTGCAATTCTAATGACATTCCTGACATAAACTAGGTAATACTTTAGGGTAGAACAGACCAAAAGCTTGATTGCATTTGATCCGCGGAATACAACTGCTTTGACCCAATCCTAGAAATGGATGAGGTACTGGAGTTTGTTTCTCCTAGTCATTCCGAAATTGAATGGCTTGACGGACCACAAGAATAATAGGCATCGATGAGCACAAATGCACGACATACTCTTGACTATCAACTGATACATGAGGGTCGGAATACAACCGAAGAGGGACAACTCAATGGAACATAGCACTTTCTGAGTTGTGGATGCATAGATTAGTATGTTGAACAAAGCTCAACATATTTATTCCAGATAATCCATGCAGAAAGGTAGGACTGGCAGATTCACAATGCAGAATGGAGAACTCCTCAAGAGAACTCTTGTTGTGATCTTTTGGTTCAAAGAACTTCTACCATAAGCAGTTCATGGTATTTGGAAGAAGGAAATACCACAGACCTCGAGGACTATCACAAGGTTACTAATAACCTAAAGGAACGAGCAAACACTATCAACATGAAATAAGTAGGGTGAATCTCTGGTTCAAAACCCAAGAATAGAATGCCTACTAACTAAATGGCATCACGGGATGCTTTCGAGAATGACAGCCAGAATCATCACACCGGGAACACAAAACATGGTTAGTTTACTAGGTGACTCCCTAAAACACCTAGGGTCATAAAAATAGCCCCAACATATATACCGAGGCAATAGAGTACCTCAACGTACCGAATAGTGTGCTTATTCTGACCAAAAAAGACATCGGGAACGGAAACAAAGGATTTGCAAATGCATCAGACTATTTAGTAACCTGGGATGACTCGGATAGCATAACGGCTGTAAATGCTCAAAAAGAATTGAGACATCCTGCAAAATGGTGGCATAACCACTCAACAACATCATATCAAGGTTCTGAGGTCAGCTATGAACACACGGAAGTGGTAGAGACTGAACTGAGGCTTGAATCCACCAATCCTATAAGTCTCTATCATAGTAACTCGTCATCCTGATAGATAGATGAGAAGGCCTAGTTCTTAATCCCCATAGAGAAGAGGATGACTCAGATCAGAAGGGCATAAGGTAAAGGAGTAAAAAGAGCCTTGCGTTCCCTTCCACAATCAATTCCCTTACATAACTAAAGCATTTCTAAACACAACTTTGACCGGTTTGGCTTGGTAATCCTACAGGCAGTCAGGCTCTCATACCAAAGCTGTCAGGACCCTGATTCCAAATCACATCGATCTAGCCGGTAACACCTCATATCACTTTGCGACCTCACGCACGGTATTCCCACGGATGTCGCCTTACCATGGCCCGGGACCGTTTGCGCCTTTTGGCTCACGTATATGATAGTGTCGCTAGCATCCATATGACAAAGAACCCGGGCCGACATGACTAGTCGTGAACCCAAAGTGGCACTAACTTATGGGGACACGCATACATGAATCAACATCGAGCATATCGGTCAGCAGCGTGCGAATCCGGGCTGTAGCACTGGGCTAACAGGACTCCGGGAACCTGGGCTGTAGCAGGCTAGCAGGACTCCGGAAGTCACCGTGTGACATTTCCCCGAAGGGACAGACACAGGAACGAAGTGAATCACATGCCGGCTAGTCTAAGTGTTCCAGAGCAGTAGTACTGGGCTAGCAGGACTCCAGTAAGCCGGGCTGTAGCAGACTACCAAGGCTCAGTGGAAACACCAGACTACATTTCCCCATAAGTGAGGCTACCAAGGATAAACAACTAGATTGTCGGATCCCACACATACCAAGCATTTCAATAACATACACACAATATGGTCGATATGTGCAAATACAACATGGCATCACAACAAAACTCTATGACTCAAAGTATTTATTCATTAGGCTCCGAGGAGTGAGATATTACGAACATGGGTCTCATGACCCAACATTCAGAGCATACAAGTCAAAGCACATGCGGAAGCTTAACATGTCTGAGTGCAGACATCTACAAATGAAAAAGGCTGAGAAGCCTGACTATCTACCAGATCCTGCCGAGGGCACAAGATCATAGCTGAGGTATCAAGCTAAACGTCGAAGTCCACACGGAACTACCAGCGAGACTGACGTCTCTCTGTAAAACATAAAATAGGAAAACGTGAGTACAAAAGTACCCAGCAAGACTTACATCAGAACTAACTACATATGCATCGGTATCAACAAAGGGGGTGGTGGAGTTTAACTGCAGCAAGCCAGCTTTGACTCGATGGCTATCTTAAACTACGACTGCAAGTAAGTCTTTGAGGTGGCGCACACGCGTCCACATATTCACCATATCAGTACACCACAATGGATCCGCTCCCGTCTCCCTACGAGAACGCCGTCCATAGCACTCACGCTTATCTTACGCATTTTAGAGTATCCAGTTTCACTTGTCTATGAACTATATAGGCAACCAAGTAGTCCTTTACCGCGGACGTGACTATTTGAATAGATGATGTTAACCCTATAGGGGTGTACTTCTTCATACACGCTCTTACCACTTACCGTCGCTTACACGACATGTACTCGGCAACCTTCAAGCGGAAGCCCAACGAGGGTGTCGGCCACGGCCTACCTAAACACTCAAGTCTCTAGTCCAGATTTATCTCCTATCCAGGTTCCATCCACAGGGAGTCTGGCCGAGGTTTCCACATACGGCCCCGAACGATCTATACAGGGTTCCCGAGACACCAAACAGGAGACTCGGTACACCGTGCCACGGTGTATCTATGCACGGCCGCCAACACATATCCTACAAACACCAGAAACTAGTTGCAACTCCTGGACAGAGGACTAGGGTGGTTAAGAAGCCGAGAGGGTCAATTAAGGATCCCAATGCATGGTAGTAACTGATTCTTAAATCACACATACAGATCTCGGTGCTGAAGGACGGTTCCAATGAAACAACCCACCATGTACTCCTACATGGCCTCTCATCGATACCTTTACCAAATCGTGTTCAACACACTTAGCTCACACACAGTAGGACATGTTCACAAATTTCCAATTCATCACCGATGAATCAGATCTGACACAACTCTAAGCAATAGCAGGAATGACAAACAAGCATGAATGAGTAGGCACATCAGGGCTCAAACAACTCCTACTCATGCTAGTGGGTTTCATCTATTTACTGTGGCAATGAGAGGTCATGCAGAGGAAAGGGGTTCAACTACCGCAACATGTAACAGTTGAATCGTTGTTGTCCTAATGTAGTAAAAGAGAGCAGGAGCGAGCAAGTGGGTTTCTATCAGAATGAACAAGGGGGTTTTTCTTGCCTGGCACTTCTGAAGATGATATAGCTCTTCATCGGTGTCATCAAATTCATCGCCGGAACATACGGCTACCGAGGGGGAACAATCACCGGCAAACACAGAAAGACACAATCATTGCAATGCACAATATGATGCATGATCATGACATGTCAATATGATGTGTTTGAGCTAATGCAACTAAAACCAGGGTGGTTTGAGCTTATTTGAATCAAAGATTCAAATACAAGCCTAAACTATGAACTCATATAAGTGCATTATCATGTTTAATCTAAACAGCAAGGTTTGGTTGCTCTAACATGCATGAAACCAGTACAGATGGATATATTGGATTTTTCTAATCATTTTTCATATATAAATTATTTGATTTGGAGCTACGGTTGATTTTCTATGAATTTTAGAAGTTTTGGATATTTTATGAAATAAATAAATCATTTCTGATTTATTTAAAATCCTAGAAAACATTTACTATGTAAGCATGACATCGGTTTGACATCAGCAAGTCAACAGAGGCGGTCCAGGTCAAACCTGACACGTGGAACCCATCAGTCAGTGACTCAGGGGTTAATTAAGGTTAGAACTAATCTTAACCAAAATTAATAATGGCTTGGGGCCCACTAGTCAGTGACCCAGGGGTGATTAGTTGGGTCATTAGCAGCTAATGGTGGCGCCACGTCATATGCACCGGCGGTTAGACGACGGCGACGAACTAGAGCGGCGGTGGCTCGCCGGAGTTGCGCTTGGGGCTGCCGCTTGCTGCGATGAGGGCATCAGAAAGGAGCCCTTGCTCGCCCGCATCTAAGGAGGCACGCGGCTGGGCATGGGGTGGCCTAGTTCACTGGCGGCGAGCTCATCCATGACGGCCGGAGCTCGGGGATGAGGCAGGCGAGGCTGCAAGCCACGGGGACGTTGGATGAGGTGCTCTACGGGCTCCTGGGAACTCCTGGAGTTCGACTATGCACCCAGATGCGACTGGAACAAGCCCTGGCCGCGTCGGTGACATCGCCGGCGGAGCCGAGCTCTCGGGCTCGATGGGAACGGCGGCTAGAGTGGGAAATAGAGCACGTGGAGAGAGGGGTTCGGCGTATTGGCTCACGGCGAGTGCAGGGGGCGTCGAAGCGGGCTCGGAGAAGTGCTGGAGCAGGCGGGGCATCGGTGGCGATCTCGGGCATCCGAGGGAGGAAGAAGAGGTTGAGGACGACGCTCCGAGGGCCTTCCGGTTGCGTGGATCGGCGGAGACGACGTAGAGGTCGACGGAGGATCTCCTTCGCGCGTCGGAGAGGCGAGGGGTGGACGGTGTCCGTGGTTATGGCGTGCGGCGGCGACGGGCCCGTTTGGGTGGGTGAGAGGAAGAGGTACAAGGGAAGGGAGAGGCCACGGGTGAGGGAGAGAGAGGTTGGGGGGGTGTGGCGTCGTCCAGACACGTCGGGGCAGTGACGGGAAGTAGGAGGTGGTCGGGCGCATGCCAGCGTGCGTCGACCACGCGCGCTGCCTTTTGGCTCGGGGAGGAAGACGACAGGGAGCCAGGAAGGTGGGCTGGGCCAGCCACTTGGGCTCTAGGTAAGGCCAGTTACTATCTCTCTCTCTGTCTTTCTCTTTTATAAATCTTTCTGTTTTCTATTTTTTGTAGTATGTTTTGACTTAGTTTAAATACCAAATCACTTTATAAAATTCTGCAAACTTTTATGGGCACCATTTGATTTAAACCAGAGGCCCTCACCAAGTTTCAGAATATTTGGAGCTACCAAATATTTTATAGGAATTAATAGCTCCAATTCAAATACATTAAGAGTTAATTCAAAAATCCAGGAATGACCTAGAAATATGTTCATCATTTTTGGTAGAGGTTTTCGCCTTTATCAGAAACCATAAACATTTTCAAAGGGCATTTTGGGTTCATTGAAAATATTTTTAATTTTGATCCTAGTTGCATTTCATTTGGTGCTAGGGTTTGAACATCCCCATTTCACATTTCAATTAAAGTTAGACATGATGCATGGATGCTTGTGCAACTATTTGCAATCAAATTCTAGGGCTATGACACATAGCCTGTCATTCTTGCTACAACTGTTGATACCTTACCTGCAATCCTAAATGCTTAGTATAGGATGCTAGATTATCATCAGTGGCCCTACATTCTTGTCAGTCTGCCATGCTATACTATCGGGTCGTGATCACGTCGGGTGTTGATCACGGGTATATACTATACATACATACTATACATGTTGTGACTAAAGTCGGGTCGGCTCATACCCGCAAGTGATTCCGATGTGGGGGCTGAAGGGGCAGGTGGTTCCACCCAGGTAGTGGTGGGCCTAGGTTCCCGACGGCCCCCGACTGTTACTTTGAGGCGGAGGAACAGGGCAGGCAGAGACCACCTAGGTGAGAGGTGGGCCTGGCCCTGGTCGGCATTCGCGGTTACTTCAAAATAACACGCTTAACGAGATCTGGGTATTTGATTTGAGTCTGGCTACTGGCCTATACGCACTAACCAACTGTGCAGGAACAGTTATGGGCACTCGACGTCGTGGTATCAGTCGAAGCCTTTGTGACGTCAGCGACTGAGCGGCGCGCGCCGAGTTGGACTGGAACGCTTGCTCTTGTATAAGGGGGGCTAGGTCTGCTCACCAGTCGCGTACACAACGTGCAGGTGTGCAATGGGCGATGGGCCCAGACCCCTGCGCCATTGGATTTAGACCGGCGTGCTGACCTCTCTGTTGTGCCTAGGTAGGGCTGCAATGTGTTGATCTTCCGAGGCCGGGCATGACCCAGGAAAGTGTGTCCGGACAAAGGGGATCGAGCGTGTTGGCAAATGTGGTGCACCCCTGCAGGGAAGTTAATCTATTCGAATAGCCGTGATCTTCGGTAACAGGACGACTTGGACTTGTACCTTGATCTTATGACAACTAGAACCGGATACTTAATAAAACACACCCTTCCAAGTGCTCGATACAACCGGTGTTCGCTCTCTCACAGGGCGACAAGGGGTGGATCATCGGTTAGGATTATGCTATGCGATGTTACTTGATGAACTTACCATCTACTCTCTCCTTCTGCTGCAAGATGGAGGTTACCAGAAGTGTAGTCTTCAATAGGATTAGCTATCCCCCTCTTATCCTGACATTCTGCAGTTCAGTCCACATATGTTACCCCTTTTTCATTTGATACCAATGCATACATATGTAGTGTAGCTCCTTGCTTGCGATTACTTTGGATGAGTACTCACGGTTGCTTTGCTCCCCCTTTTCCCTCTTTCCATACCCGATTGCTGCAACCAGATGTTGGAGTCCAGGAGCCAGCCGCCACCGTCAACTACAACTCCTATTACACTGGAGGTGCCAACTACTACGTGCAGGCCGCTGACGACGACTAGGAGTAGCTTAGGAGGATCCCAGGCAGGAGGCTTGTGCCTCTTTCGTTATGTATCCCTGTTTGTGCTAGCCTTCTTAAGACAAACTTGTTTACTTATGTCTGTACTCGGATATTGTTGCTTCTGCTGACTCGACTATGATCGAGCTCTTGTATTCGAGCCCTCGAGGCCCCTATCTTGTAATATGATGCTTGTATGACTTATTTTATTTGTAGAGTTGTGTTGTGATATCTTCCCGTGAGTCCTTGATCTTGATCGTACACGTTTGTGTGTATGATTAGTGTACGGTCAAATCGGGGGCATCACACCTACTATGTGTTATGATCCGGCAACCCCGAAGTGACAATAATCGGGACCACTCCCGGTGATGACCGTAGTTTGAGGAGTTCATGTATTCACTCTATGTTAATGCTTTGGTCCGATACTCTATTAAAGGGAGGCCTTAGTATCCCTTAGTTTCCAATAGGACCCCGCTGCCACGGGAGGGTAGGACAAAAGATGTCATGCAAGTTCTTTCCATAAGCATGTATGACTATATTTGGAATACATGCCTACATTACATTGATGAACTGAAGCTAGTTCTGTGTCACCCTAGGTTATGACTATTACATGATCGATCGCATCCGGCATAATTCTCCATCACCGATCCAATGCCTACAAGCTTTCCCTATATTGTTCTTTGCTTATTTAATTTTCCGTTGCTATTGTTACAATCACTACAAAACACCAAAAATATTACTTTTGCTATTGTTACCACTACTATCATATTACTTTGCTACTAAATACCTTGCTGCAGATATTAAGTTTCCAGGTGTGGTTGAATTGACAACTCAGCTGCTAATACTTGAGAATATGCTTTGGCTCCCCTTGTGTCGAATCAATAAATTTGTGTTGAATACTCTACCCTCGAAAACTATTGCGATCCCCTATACTTGTGCGTTATCAAGACTATTTTCTGGCGCCGTTGCCGGGGAGCATAGCTTTATTCTTTGAGTCACTTGCGATTTATATTTGCTGGTCACTATGAAGAACTTGAAAGACGCGAAAACAAAAATTTATGCCTCAACTATGAGGGGGGTAAGGAACTGCCATCTAGCTCTGCACTTGATTCACCTTCTGTTTTGAGTAAGCTTGCGACACCTAAACCTGCTTCTGCTATTAATTATGATATGTCGCATGTTATTGATGATGCCACTTCTACTATGCATGATACTTATGATGAAACTACTTCTATGCTCGATACTATTGTGCCACTTGGTGAATTCTTGATGAACAACTTGCTAGGGCTAGAGAGAATGAAATTATTGAAAATGATAATATTGATGAAAGTGATGATGAAGATTCTCCCCTAGATATGAATTACCTGTTGTGCCTGAGGGCTATGTTATGGATGAAGAAACTGCTAGAGATTTTCTTGCTTGCAATGATAGGAGTCATCTTAAGAAATTATTAGCTAAGCTAAAACAAAAAACTCTGAATGCTAGAATGAAATATGATCCTGCTTATGCTACTTCACCTATCTTTGTTACTGATAAGGATTATGAATTCTCTATCGACCCTTATATAATTACTTTGGTTGAATCCGATCCTTTCTATGGCTATGAATCTGAAACTGTTGTGGCACATCTTACTAAATTAAATGATATAGCCACCCTGTTCACTAACATGAGAAAACTCACTAATTTTATATCCTTAAGATATTTCCGTTCTCATTAAAGGGTGATGCTAAGATATGGTTTAATTCTCTTGATCCTGGTTGTGTGCGTAGTCCCCAGGATATGATTTATTACTTCTCTGCTAAATATTTCCCTGCTCATAAGATACAAGCTGCTTTAAGGGAAATATATAATTTTGTGCAAATTGAAGAAGAGAGTCTCCCACAAGCTTGGGGGAGGCTTCTCCAATTACTTAATGCTTTGCCTGATCATCCTCTTAAGAAAAATGATATACTTGATATCATTTATAATGGAGTAACCGATGCTTGCAGAGATTACCTGGATAGTTGTGCTGGTTCTGTTTTCAGGGAAAGAACTGTTGATGAAGCTGAAATTCTATTGAATAATATGTTGACTAATGAAAATAATTGGACACTTCCTGATCCAATCCCTGATCCAATTCCTGAACCAACTCCTAAGCTAACTCCAAAGAAAATGGGTGTTCTATTTCTCAGTCCTGAAGATATGCAAGAGGCAAAGAAATCTATGAAGGAAAAAGGTATAAAAGCTGAAGATGTTAAGAATTTACCTCCTGTTGAAGAAATACATGGTCTTAATTTACCGCCTATTGAAGAAATACATGGTTTTAATCCATCACCTATTGAAGAAATACATGGTCTTGATAACCCGACATAGGTAGTAAAGGTAAATTCTCTCTATAGATATGATAAAGCTGAAATCCCTCCTACTAAGTTTGCTAGCTAATGCTTAGATGAGTTTGATAACTTTATGGTTAAGTAAGAAGATTTTAATGCTTATGTTGGTAGACAATTGAAACATAATGCTTATATGATTGAACACTTGAGTGATTATATGGCTAATGTTAAAGGTGAACTAAAACTTATTAGTAAACATGCTTCTATGGTTACCACTCAAGTAGAACAAGTACTTAAAGCTCAGAATGATTTGCTCAGTGAATTAAATAGTAAGAAAAATTATAATGCTGTTAGAGTTATGACTAGAGGTGGTAAAATGACTCGGGAACCTTTGTATCCCGAGGGCCATCCTAAGAGAATTGAGCAAGATTCTCAGAGAAATGATATTGATGCACCTAATCCTTCTAAGAGGAAGAAAAAGAAAAATGATAGGACTTTGCATGCTTCTATTGAACCTGTTATTGACACACCTGAGAATCCCAATGATATCTCTATTTCTGATGCTGAAACCCAATCTGGTAATGAACATGAACCTAGTGATAATGTTAACGATGATGTTCATATTGATGCTGAACCTAGTAATGACAATCATGTAGAGATTGAACCTGTTGTTGATCTTGATAACCCACAATCAAAGAGTCATCGTTATGATAAGAGAGACTTTGTTGCTAGGAAGCACAGTAAGGAAAGAGAACCATGGGTTCAGACACCCATGCCCTTTCCTCCCAAACCATCCAAGAAAAAGGATGATGAGTATTTTGAGCGCTTTGCTGAAATGATTAGACCTATGTTTTTGCGTATGCGATTGACTGATATGCTCAAAATGAATCCATATGCTGAGTATATGAAAGAAATTGTTACAAATAAAAGAAAGATACCGGAAGCTGAAATTTCCACCATGCTTGCTAATTACACTTTTAAGGGTGGAATACCTAAGAAACTAGGAGATCCCAGAGTACCAACTATACCATGCTCCATTAAAAGAAACTATGTTAAAACTGCTTTATGTGATCTTGGAGCTGGTGTTAGTGTTATGCCTCTCTCTTTATATCGCAGACTTGATTTGAATAAGTTGACACCTACTGAAATATCTTTGCAAATGGCCGGTAAATCAACTGCTATATCTGTCGGTATTTGTGAGGATGTGCCTGTTGTGGTTGCAAACGTTACTATTTTAATGGACTTTGTTATTGTTGATATTCCTGAGGACGATAGTAAGTCTATTATTCTTGGAAGACCCTTTTTGAATACTGTAGGGGCTGTTATTGATTGCACCAAAGGCAATGTCACTTTTCATGTTAATGGTAATGAGAATACAGTACACTTTCCGAGGAAACAACCTCAAGTCCTCAGTATCAATTCTATTGGAAAAATTTCAACAATTACTATTGGAGGTTTTGAATTTCCTCTTCCTATTGTCAAGAAGAAATATGATATTCTTATTGTTGGGGATGTGCATATCCCCGTTGAGGTAACCTAGTGTTATTCGAAAATTCTCCGGTTCCATGTTACTCGGAATGAGTTTGTTAACAAGACCTGATCAACCTTGTTAGTGGATTCCTTTTGATGAGGATGAGATGGATGAATTTAGAAAACACAACTCTCTGTACCCTCTTTTTACTTTCTGTTATTTATATTAAATAAAGCAAAAATAGTAATTTCTGTCTGTTTTCTGAATTATCCATGCAATAAAAAAATACCCCAGAAATAAAAATTCTCCAAATGCCCTGAAATTTAAATATGAATTTTTCTGGAATATTTGAGAATATCTGGCACTGAGAACACAACAGGGGGAGCAAGCACCTGGCCACGAGGGTCCTGGGCGCGCCCTACCCCCCTGGGTGCTCCCCCTGCCTCGTGGGCCCATGGTGGCTCCCCTCCACTTATTCCAGCCACCACACAATCCTTCCTCCAAAAAAATCACCAACCAGCTCAAACCCGAGTCCAAGCTCATTTTGCTGCCATTTTCGATCTCCTTGCTCAAAGCTCCATTCAAAAAACTGCTTTGGGGGATTGTTCCTTGGTATGTGACTCCTCCAATGGTCCAATTAGTTTTTGTTATAGTGCTTTATTCATTGCATATTTTTGCTTCTTAGGTGACCCTGTTCTTGAGCTTGCATGTCAAATTTATATGGTCAAAAGCAGTTTTAATGCATGATATATCCTCTAGGCACTTGTGGGAGTAGTTGCAATCAATTTTGTTGAGTTTGATTCACTTTTATTTTGAAGTTACTTAAAATTTCAGAAATATTTCAGAGGAAGAAATATGTTTAGGAAAATGTACCAAGGTGGTCCTTCAAGGAAGCAGGGACCCAGACTAGCAATACGCGATGCCGATGATGAACCACCGAGGGAAGCTTAGGTGCGGGCTTGTGAATGGCTGTCAGAGGACTTTATGGATCGAGAAGGAATCAAGGAAGAATTTAACGTGTATGTGCGTAATGCCGATCTTGAGAGCTTCATGGCAGATAAGTGTCGCCAATACCACTATCTCACTGATTCCTTTGCGAGGAGGATTGAATTTTCATCATCACACAATTCTCAAACTGTCCTATTTGATCTTTATGAAAATTCGTATACTATGGACTTAGAGGATTTTAATACTGCTTGCAAACTTCCACAATGGGGCGGCACTAGTGAGCCTCGCAAATCTGAGTTTAGAGATTTTCTTGCTAGTATAACTATGGGGGAATCTAGATATGTAACACAAGCTACAATAGGGAGCATTCATTTTCCTGCTATACATTATTTTGCTCTCTTCATAGGTAGGTGCATATATGGTAAGGATGAAGCATGTCACACGTGTGTCCCTGACCTCAGTGTTCTCAAGAGTGCTATATTAGGAGATAAACATTATAATTTGGGAGCCATTGTTGCACGTAGGTTGCATAATAATACATTTAATGGAGATTTCTTTGGTGGAATTTATGCAACCCGTCTAGCTAATTTTCTTGATATACCCATATGTGGGTATGATATTGAGTTGCCTCATGTTTATTTAGATTATTAGGCTATGGCATCAGTTTGTTGAGAGGAACGATCAGTTTCTCCAGTACCGACTAATCTTTGACAGACGACGCACCTATCACATCTCTCTCTCTGCTCCTACTTTCTTTGACTTTCATGCAAAAGGGAGATATGTTATAACCAGTGAGGAGGCGACCGAGTATGAGAGGAGGGGGGAGACAGCTCGCCTCCAAGCTGCAGCTCATCAGGCAATTGC
Source organism: Triticum aestivum (assembly GCF_018294505.1). Classification (NCBI taxonomy): domain Eukaryota; kingdom Viridiplantae; phylum Streptophyta; class Magnoliopsida; order Poales; family Poaceae; genus Triticum; species Triticum aestivum. Next base: position 372,987,704 of record NC_057809.1, on the reverse strand, counting down.
CGCTACATCTCAGTATAACCCCAGCTACAACTTTGGATATCCGCCAGGCCAGCTGTGGCCACAAACCAACTTAGGCCAAAATCTTAAGCTTGGGGGAGTATGTATTTCTCACCGACATTACATTCATGTTCACACACTCATGCTAGTTGTCGGTGCTCATACTTTTTCACTGTAATATCCATGCTAGTTTATTTTTCATTTTATGCTTTCTTCTTATGTGTTTGATAAATCTTAAGGAAAGAAAAAAACAAAAAAAATAGTTGTAGCTTTTAGTTAGTTTACTTTTCATGTTGTAGTAGTAATAATTAAAAATAAAACCCAAAAATATTTCTCGTTCTTCTTTTGCTTGTTGGGAGCTTTCCCGTGTAAATAGTTTTATGTCTTTCTTGTTCTTTGGGGGTCGAGAGGAGAAGACCATAATGAAAATGTTGAGTGGCTCTTATATGCATTATTGTTGATCTAACAAAGAGCCCATATTACCTTGTCTTCTCTCTTGAATTGAATGCTTGCAGCTTCTAGCTTAGTCCAATGCACGTGCACTATTATTATTATCCACACTATTTTGTCGTGCAAGTGAAAGGCAATAATGATGATTATATGATGAACTTATTGAGATGAGAAAAGCTGGTATGAACTCGACCACTCTTGTTTTTGTAAATATGATTAGTTCATCGTTCCTGATTCAGCCTATTATGAATTAACATGTTTGCAATGACAATTAGAGATTATAGTTGCTTATTCCATGCTTAATTAGCTAGGAGCTTATAATGGTTTACCTTGCGTGCCAACATGCTATTAAAATGGTTGTGATGTGGTATAATAGGGTGGTATCCTCTTTTGAACGATTCGAGTGGCTTCACTTGGCACATGTTCACGCATGTAGTTGAAACAAAATCAACATAGCCTCTACGATATTTATGTTCATGGTGCATTATATCCTACTCATGCTTGCATTCGGTGTTGATTAATTTTAATGCATGTTCATGACTTTTGTCACTCTCTAGCTGGTTGCTTCCCAGTCTTTTTCTAGCCTTCACCTGTACTAAGCGGGAATACTGCTTGTGCATCCAATCCCATAAACCCCAAAGTTATTCCATATGAGTCCACCATACCTACCTATATACGGTATCTACCTGCCGTTCCAAGTAAATTTGTATGTGCCAAACTCTAAACCTTCAAATAAACATTCTGTTTTGTATGCTTGAATAGCTCATGTATCAACTAGGGCTGTCTGTATCTTCCATTCTAGGTGGCTTATTCTCAAGAGGAGTGGACTCCGCTCCTCACTCACGAGAAAGTGGCTGGTCACCGGGATGCCCAGTCCCATGCTTTATGCAAATCAAATCAAAATAATTGCAAACAAAACTCCCCCTCCCACTGTTGTTAGTTGGAGGCACTCGTTGTTTCGAGCAAGCCATGGATTGATGCTTGTTGGTGGAGGGGGAGTATAAACTTTACCATTCTATTTGGAAACCGCCTATAATGTGTGTAGCATGGAAGATATCGAGATCTCTCGGTTGTAATGTTGACAATGAAAGTATACCGCTCAAAATATTATTCACATCTATTTCAAAACCAAGCTCTGGCACCTCTACAAATCCGTGCTTCCCTTTGCGAAGGGCCTATCTATTTACTTTCATGTTGAGTCATCACCCTCTTATTAAAAATCACCAGCTAGAGAGCACCGCTGTCATTTGCATTCATTACTGTTAGTTTACATTGAGTATGACTTGACTGGATCTCTTTTACCATGAATTACAATGTCTAGTCAGTCCTTGATCTTTAAAGGTGCTCTGCATTTATGTTTTGCAGTCTCAGAAAGGGCTGGCGAGATACCATCCTGTTATATCATAACATGATTGTTTTGAGAAAGTGTTGTCATCTGAGATTTATTATTACTGCTCGCTAGTTGATTATGCCATTGATATGATTAAACATGAGACCTAAATGTTATTGTGAATATGGTTAGTTCATAATCTTTGCTGGAAACCTAAATGTTGGCTTTACATATTTACAATAACAAGAGAAAACAGAGTTTGTAAAAGTTTTCTTTATCACTTTCAGTTTATCAACTGAATTGCTTGAGGACAAGCAAAGGTTTAAGCTTGGGGGAGTTGATACGTCTCCGTCGTATCTACTTTTCCAAATACTTTTGCCCTTGTTTTGGACTCTAACTTGCATGATTTGAATGGAACTAAACCGGACTGACGCTGTTTTCAGCAGAATTGCCATGGTGTTATTTTTGTGCAGAAATAAAAGTTCTCGGAATGACCTGAAAATCAATGAAGAATTATTTTGGAATATATAAAAAATACTGGAAGAAAGATTCACGCCAGGGGGGCAAACCCTATCCACGAGGGTGGGGGGCGCGCCCTACCCCCCTGGGCGCGCCCCCTGCCTCATGGGCCCCCCTGGAGCTCAACCAACCTCAACTCCAACTCCATATATTCGTGTTCGGGGAGAAAAAATTAGAGAGAAATATTCATCGTGTTTTACAATACGGAGCAGCCGCCAAGCCCTAAACTCTCTCGGGGGGCTGATCTAGAGTCCGTTCCAGGCTCCGAAGAGGGGAATCCGTCGCCATCGTCATCATCAACCTTCCTCCATCACCAATTTCATGATGCTCACCACCGTGCGTGAGTAATTCCATCGTAGGCTTGCTGGACGGTGATGGGTTGGATGAGATTTATCATGTAATCGAGTTAGTTTTGTTAGGGTTTGATCCCTAGTATCCACTATTTTCTGAGATTGATGTTCCTATGACTTTGCTATGCTTAATGCTTGTCACTAGGGCCTGAGTGCCATGATTTCAGATCTAAACCTATTATGTTTTTATCAATATATGAGAGTTCTTGATCCTATCTTCCAAGTCTATTGTCACCTACTATGTGTTATGATCTGGCAACCCCGAAGTGACAATAATGGGGACCACTCCCGGTGATGACCGTAGTTTGAGGAGTTCATGTATTCACTATGTGGTAATGCTTTGGTCCGGTACTCTATTAAAAGGAGGCCTTAATATCCCTTAGTTTCCAATAGGAACCCGCTGCCACGGGAGGGTAGGACAAAAGATGCCATGCAAGTTCTTTCCATAAGCATGTATGACTATATTCTGAATACATGCCTACATTACATTGATGAACTGGAGCTAGTTCTGTGTCACCCTAGGTAATGACTGTTACATGATCGATTGCATTCGGCTCTCCATCACCGATCCAATGCCTATGAGCTTTCCATATATTGTTCTTCGCTTATTTACTTTTCCGTTGCTATTATTACAATCACTACAAAACACCAAAAGTATTACTTTTGCTATCGTTACCACAACTATCATATTACTTTGCTACTAAATACCTTACTACAGATATTAAGTCTCTAGGTGTGGTTGAATCGACAATTCAGCTACTAATACTTGAGAATATTCTTTGGCTCCCCTTGTGTCGAATCAATAAATTTGGGTTGAATACTCTACCCTAGAAAACTGTTGCGATCCCCTATACTTGTGGGTTATCACCCCTCCTACGGGTGCCATGGGCCTCCTTTTATAGATTAAGGGGTCACCACAATGGAAAAGTAGTCATTATCCATTGATATGATAGCAAACGATGCTATCATACCTAACTCCGCGGGCTGACATGATGCATTAAATGTACCACTTAGTGTCACATCACTGGTTGCTTGGCAAGGCTTACCGGGCTATCTTACCAGCTCCGCGCCTGTTCTCTTGACACGTCACAAGATGGGTGTCATCTGTAGGTTTCTTCTGTAGGAAATGGCTGTCATGTGGCGAATGGCTGCCACTCAAACACCTTGCGGCTTGACACCGCACTGGTTGACGATGTGGGTCACACTTGAGTGGTTGGTGGGGTGGTTCTGCCCCCGTGAGCCCGAGCAGACCTTGTCGGGGTGCCTTGGTCGCGTGCTTCTGGTGGTGGCCTCGCCCCTTGTCGGGCTCGCCTGCCCGGCAAAGGAGGCCCTTCTTTTGCCGATATCTTGCTCCTCTGGCTCGATCTTGGTCCGTCTGAGCTGTATGTTGGTTCTACGAATCTCTTGGTCCCTCGTACTCTGACTTGGGCTGGTGCTTCAATATTGCTCTCGTGCCTGTGTACAGTCTGGGCAACGGACCCAGAGTCTGTTGCACCGACCGAAGCCCCCGGGCCTACCCCGATCGTGCTGCTGAGCGTCGTCGGGGTAGGGCCTAATAAGTGCACATGCAGGGATGTTGAAGAGGTTGGTCTCTTGAAGTTTTTGTTGTTGCTTCATTAGCCTTAATTTTGGGCCACTTTCCTATTTCCCCGCACGTCCTGCGTGACGCCGCGGGGGAACTTTGATCGTGGCTTGTGGATTCGCCCCCCTCGCACTTTGCCTGACATGCACCGGCCACGTGCTTGGCATGCATTGGGCATGGTAGGTGGTGGACGTGAAGGGCACGGGGAGGAGTGCCATGGTTGAAAATCGGTCGTCAATGGTTGGAGCGGAGGGTCGGCCTTGGCCCTCAGAGTCATAGTGGGTGCATAGGGGCTGCATTGGAGGAGAGGGGCAGCCGTTTCCCGCATGAGGAGCCAGCCCCCTGCCCCTTTTCCCTATAAGAAGGGGGTCAAGGCAGTGTTCTTCTGCACACACTTCTCCTTCTTCTCTGTAGTTCTTCTCCCTTAGCCATGGTGAGAGGGAGAGGGCGCAGTAGTGTTCCGGCAGCGGCGACGAGGGCTTCCACTGGGCAGCCCGTCCCTCCCCCTCCGGAACCTGAGGCAGCGGAGCCCGCCACGAGAGGAGGGAGGAGGGGGCGAGGTCAAGCCCGTCATGGTACTCGAGGAGGAGGAGGGCGGGGGAGCGCCTTGGCTGCGCCCCCACTGGCAGTTCCTCCTCCGATAGAAGACCACGTCGGGGACCAACCTCGAGAGTTCATCATCAGGCTGTATAAGCCCTTGTGTGGTCACCTTCGTATTCCAACTCCCTTTGCACGGGAGATGGAGCTCGAGCAACCACGCGCCCTGAGGCTGCACATGAGGGGTTGTGGGAATGGGAGCATGTGGGTTGATGTCGATTTCCCTGCCCCTCATGTGATGTATCTTCGCCGTGGCTCGAAGACCTTCGCCTGTGCCCACAGCTTCTCGCATGGGCACGTTCTCCAGTTCAAATTGATGGAGAGCGGCTTGCTCTCCATTAAGATCTTCGGGCGCTCGAGAGGTCACTTAGGGTGCTACGTGGAGAGCTCGACCAACGATGAAACCTCCTCCTTGGGCGAAAGCGACAAGAAGGACAGTGACAATGATGACGACGACAGCGGTCAAAGGAGTGACGACTCTGACACCGGCTGACCGTCACCCGCACCGTCTTGATCAGGCGGCAGCACCATCATCCGCATCTGCGTCTCCTCCCCGGCAATGTGATTTGCTGGGGAGTTGGGTGCAGAGGTGTGGATGGTGCTGCCGTGCTCCTCCAGCAGTCTTCCAGCTGGACCCTGGCAGGCTTCCTCTCGGGCTGCTGCTCCGTTAGCCCTGCCGAGTCCTGTTGGCCCTGGTGATGGTGGTTGACGGGGCCGCCTTCCGCCGTGCTTTCCATCGAGGCGTTCCCTCGTGCTCCCGTTCCTATCGGGATACCTCTCCTAGAGCCCGACGGGAGCGGAATGGACTCCTGCTCTGGCACTCCTTTTGCCCTCCTCGCCTTCAACGGTCGTTCCTAGGAGGAGAGGGACAAGAAAGGGCATTACAGATCACTTATCTTTTTTCAATCTTAAACTTGTAGGCAATCGCCAAATTTTAATTCAAATAATGTAATCTCTCGAGTCCATCTTTGTGTTCTGTAATGCTTGTACTTGTATTAGCATATGAATGAAAAAGATGAACCTTGCCGGGAACCTATGCATGTGTATGTCCATGCAGAGGTTGAGTGCCTCTTTAATGAAAATAAACGAGTTTTCCCCGCCAGGATATCCTGCCGGCACCCTCTTTGTCTGCTGGAGAGCTTCGTGTGCCGGGGGACAGACAGAGGGGCCAGCCCCCCACCAACTCTTTTTACCAAAGGCTACTCCGACTATGCTAACTGAATGAACGCTCAAGTCATGGATGGGAGCACCTAAGTTTCAAAACAGAGGCGAGGTTTTGTCATGCAAAGTTATAGCTTTACAGAACACTAATGGACAAGAGGTAAAACCTATCTATTTGGCTTGCCGGGGATCACTAACGTGCAATATTCTCATCTCTTGTTGGAGCCAAGTTCACAGCAGGAACTTGCAACTTCATGTAGATGAGAATGAATGCAGGATGCGATCCTATCTATATGCATATGCAAATGCTCATGAAATGCTTATGCAGTTATCTTGGTGTGCTCATGCATGCATGCAATCGTAGTTGGGGCCCCCCTACAGCGCTTCTTTATTTTCTCTTGCACGGGGTTATTGCCCCGACTTCGTACAAGGGGTTACATGCAGCTGAGGCAAGGCCTGTACAAAAGGGTAGCTGCCGGGCAGTGCCCGATAGCCTCGCTCCTTACGGGTAGTACTTGTGGAGATGCTCAATATTCCATGAGTTTTGTAACTGAGTGCCATCTCCGGTCTCCAGACGGACTGCGCCGGGTCTGGTGACTCATACCACCCGGTAAGGGCCTTCCCACTTTGGTGACAGCTTGTTTGTACCCTTGGCAGACTGAAGTCGCCTAAGGACAAGGTCACCTTCCTCAAAACACCGGGCATGAACCCTGCGGCTGTGATAGAGGCGCAGGGCTTGCTGGTAGCATGCAGCACATGTAGCAACCCAATGACGGTTCTCCTCGATTAGCATAGCGTCATCACGCCGGTGCTGATCTTGCGCTACTTCATCGTAGGCAAGCACTCGAGGGGACCCATAAATGAGTTTCGTGGGGATAACTGCTTCTGCCCCGTAGACTAGGGAGAAGGGAGTCTACCCGGTAGCTCGATTAGGTGTCGTTTTGAAGGACCAGAGAACTATTGGCAGCTCCTCGAACCACTGCTTGTCGTGCTTCTGTAGCGTATGAAAAGTTCATGTCTTGAGTCCACATAGCACTTTAGTGTTCGCCCTCTCCGCTTGTCCATTGCTCCAGGGGGGGCGTGCCACAGAGGCGAATGAGATTTTGCATCCGAGGGTACGAACACATTGCATGAAGGCATGGCTCGTGGATTGGTGCCGTTGTCAGTGATGATCCTTGCCGGAACTCCAAAATGACACACCAACTCTTTCAAGAACTTGATAGCTGACTGAGCAGTCACCTTTCTCACAGCAGTCACTTCTGGCCACTCTGTAAACTTGTCAATAGCGACGAACAAGAATTCAAAGCTCTTGATTGCTCGGTGGAAGGGGCCGAGGATATCAAGCCCCCGGACCGGAAATGGCCATGATAAAGGGATTGTCTGAAGGGCTTGGGAAGGCTGGTGTGTTCTCTTGGAATGGAACTGGCAGGCTTCACATGTCGTGACGAGCTCAACCACATCTTGGAGGGTTGTGGTCCAATAGAATCCTTGCTGGAATGCTTTCCCAACTAATGCCCTTGATCCAATGTGTGAGCCGCACATTCCTCTGTGAATCTCAGCCAGCAGTTCCTTTCCATCCCCCAGGCAGACACACTTCAATTCCACACCATTGGGCCTTCTTCTGTATAGAGTGTCATCGACAAAATGATACATACTGGCCCTCCGGGCGACTTTCTCAGCTTCATCTTGGTCATCGGGAAGTACTCCGGTTTGGAGGAAGCGGACGATGTGCCTTGCCCAAGTTGGAGCCTAGGGCTCGGAAACAAGGACTAACGGCACCTCCTCTGCTGCGGGAGCAGTAGCCTCGTTCGCGGGGTCCATAGGCCTGGCTGGAGGAGGTTGTCCGGCAGGCTGTGAGGAGTTATTTCCGGCAGGGTCTCTGCTGGGAGCGGACGGCTTGACCAGGAGAGGCTTACCGTAGTCCAACTTTCTCCTTTTTTAGGCCATTGTGGCTACTGATACGGAGGGCTGAGAGAGACAGAGAACAAAAGTTCCTAGTTCCATAGGAAGCTTCCGCGCAGCAAACTTTGACAGGTGATCAGTTATGCTGTTTTCCGCATGTGGTACGTGCTCTGTCTACAACCCGTCAAAGTGCTCCTCCAATCTCCTTACTTCCTCAACGTATGCTTCCATCAATGGGCTTTGATAATCCTTGTTAACTTGTCTCACAACAAGCTGTGAATCTCCTCATATGATTAGCTTCTTGATTCCCAATTCTGCTGCAATTCTGAGCCCGGCAAGGAGCCCTTCATACTCAGCTATATTATTGGTGGCTTCTTCCCGGACAAAGTGCATTTGGACGATGTACTGCAAGTGCTCCCTAGAGGGGGCAACAAGAAGCACGCCAACCCCCGCACCTTTTAGGGAAAAAGCACCATCAAAATACATAATCCATTCTTGGGGCGATTCCTTGCCGGGGATAGCTGTCTCTGTCACTTCCTCATTAGGGGTTGGCGTCCATTCTGCAATAAACTCTGGCAGCGCCCTGCTCTAAATAGTTGATGTGCGCTCAAACTTCAAACCAAAGCTGGATAACTCCAAAGCCGACTCCACTATTCTACCAGTAGCCTCAGGGTTTCGGAGTATCCTTTGCAACGGAAAACGAGTGACAACCGTGATCTCATGGGCTTGGAAGTAGTGGCGTAGTTTCCGTGAGGCCATAATGAGACCAAAGATCAACTTTTACACGCCAGATTACCTCGATCTAGCCCCTTGTAATAAGGAGCTGACAAAGTACACTGGGTGCTGCACCACTTTCTTCCTTGTTGTGTCCTTGGGGTTACTCTCGTTACCGTGCTCATTGTTGTTCTGATCATTTTCTAACTCTGCCGTAATCTGCCCACTTTCTGCCTTATCCATTTCTCGCTATGCTACCAAGGCCGCACTGACCACTTGGTTGGTTGCTTCCAAGTATAGCAACAACGACTCTTGGGGTTTGGGTGCAACCAAGGTAGGCATAGTCAATAGGTAGGCCTTCAACTCCTGCAAGAGCCGCATCTGCTTTCGGGGTCCACTTCATAGGACCGACCTTCTTCAAAATTTTAAAGAACGACAGGGCATGCTCGGCAGACAAGGAAATGAATCTGCTTAGCGCGGCAACACATCCCCTCAAGTGCCTCACATCCTTAACTGACCTTGGTGCTTGGATCTGCTCGATGGCTTTGATCTTGTCGGGGTTAGCTTCGATCCCCCGATGGGACACAAAGAAACCAAGCAGCTTGCCGAAGGGGACTCCAAACACAAACTTCTCCGGATTAAGCTTCAAATTGATCTTGTGTAGATTAGCAAATGTCTCCTCCAAATCCTGGATAAGAGTGGTCTTATCCTTGGTTTTGACCATGATATCATCCATACAGGCTTCTATGTTTCTGTGTAACTGTGGCTTAAAACCAATCTAAACTGCTCTTGCAAAAGTGGACCCGACACTCTTTAGTCCGAATGGCATGTGGGCAAAGCAGTATGTACCACATGGGGTGATGAACGATGTCTTCTCTTCATCTTCTTTGGACATGAAGATCTAGTGATATCCGAAGTACGCGTCCAGAAAGGAGAGAAAATCACACCCAGAAGTGGAATCCACAATCTAGTCGATATGCGACAAGGGAAATGGGTCCTTTCGGGCAAGCCTTGTTGAGATCTGTGAAATCAATGCAAAGCCTCCATTTCCCATTTGCCTTTCGGACTACCACTAGATTTGCTAACCATGTAGGATGCAGTATTCCTCTGATCAAACCAGTTGCCTCCAGTTTATTGATTTCCTCGGCAATGAACTACTGCCTTTCCAAGGACTCCTTCCAGACATTCTGCTTCACAGGTTGGGCGTGTGGGCAGACAACAAGGTGGTGCTCGATTACCTCCCTAGGAACACGGGGATATCAGATGGTTGCGAGGCAAACACATTGATATTCGCCTGCAGGAAGGCAACGAGCGCATTTTCCTATTTTCCATCAAGGGTGGTGCTGATGGTGAAAGTACCCCCAACGCTAGCAAGCCCTGCCAGGATCTTCTTCACTTGGGGTGCAGCAACCTTGGATCTCTTGCTGTTGGAACTCTCTGGGACGTCGTCAATGGGTGCCGTGCAATCGGAGGGGGCACACTTCCCAGACTCCTTGTCGGAGGTCCTACAATCCCTTTTCTTTACGTTGCTTTCCTTGGCGGGAGCTTTTGCTGCCGCATCCTCTACTGCGACTGCATGCCAGTATATCCTGTCCAAGCAGATAATCGCACCCTTCTCATCCGATGGGATAGTGATGACTCCCAGTGGCCCAGGCACCTTCAAAGTGTTATGAGCATAGTGGGATGCTCCATGAACTTGGCCAGGGCCGGGCGCCCAAGAATCCCATTGTACGGCAGGGGGAGATCAACCACATCAAACACAACTTTCTTTGTCCGGTAGTTCAGCTCTCCCCCAAATGTCACCGACAACGTAATCTTCCCTTTAGGATGGCTCCTGCCGGGTTTAACTCCTTGAAACATGCCAGTAACCTCTAGCTCTTCTTCTCCTATCTGATGCTTGTTGATGACTGCTGGGGAAATCAAATTCAACCCGGCTCCACCATCCACTAGCATCTTTGTGACCTTAAGGTTGCGAATTGTCGGGGAGACCAACAATGGCAAGCATCCTACCGCGATGGTGCGGCCAGGGTGATCCTCCTCATGACAGATGATTGGCATGTGGGACCATTTGAGCGGCTTCTGGGCCTCTGGCGCTAGTTCCACAACATTGATCTCTCGTGCCATCGCTTGAGCTGGTGGTGGGAGGCATGCAAAGATGCACCCCCATCAATGCATAGGGCATCAGTGGCCTTCTGAAATTCCTACTCATTGGTCTCCTCTTCATTCCCTTCATCACTCACATCATCACAGACCTCCTTCTCTTGACCCATGGCGGGTTTTCCTTGGTTCCGAAAGGGTTTTCCGGGGCGATTTGCTTCACCGCCTCGGCCCTTTCCGCTAGCGATACGTCTCCGCCGTATCTACTTTTTCAAACACTTTTGCCCTTGTTTTGGACTCTAACTTGCATGATTTGAATGGAACTAACACGAACTGACGCTGTTTTCTGCAGAATTGCTATGGTGTTATTTATGTGCAGAAACAAAAGTTCTCGGAATGACCTGAAACTCCACGGAGATTATTTTTGGAAATAATAAAAAATACTGGCAAAGAATCAAGGCCAGGGGGCCCACACCCTAGCCACGAGGGTGGTGGGGGGGACGCCCCCCTGCCTCGTGGGCCCCCTGGAGCTCCACCGACCTCAACTCCAACTCCATATATTCTTGTTCGGGGAGAAAAAAAATCAAGGAGAAAGATTCATCGCATTTGATGATAAAGAGCCGCCGCCAAGCCCTAAACTCTCTCGGGAGGGCTGATCTGGAGTCCGTTCAGGGCTCTGGAGCAGGGAATCTATCGCCGTGGTCATCATCAACCATCCTCCATCACCAATTTCATGATGCTCACCGCTGTGCGTGAGTAATTCCATCGTAGGCTTGCTGGACGGTGATGGGTTGGATGAGATTTATTATGTAATCGAGTTAGTTTTGTTAGGGTTTGATCCCTAGTATCCACTATGTTCTGAGATAGATGTTGCTATGACTTTTCTATGCTTAATGCTTGTCACCAGGGCCCGAGTGCCATGATTTCAGATCTGAACCTATTATGTTTTCATCAATATATGAGAGTTCTTGATCCTATCTTGCAAGTCTATAGTCACCTACTATGTGTTATGATCCGGCAACCCTGAAGTGACAATAATCGGGATCACTCCTGGTGATGACCGTAGTTTGAGGAGTTCATGTATTCACTATGTGTTAATGCTTTGGTCCGGTACTCTATTAAAAGGAGGCCTTAATATCCCTTAGTTTCCGCTAGGACCCCGCTGCCACGGGAGGGTAGGACAAAAGATGTCATGCAAGTTCTTTTCCATAAGCACGTATGACTATATTCGGTATACATGCCTACATTACATTGATGAACTGGAGCTAGTTCTGTGTCACCCTAGGTTATGACTGTTACATGATGAACTGCATCCGGCATAATTCTCCATCACTGATCCATTGCCTATGCGCTTTCCATGTATTGTTCTTCGTTTATTTACTTTTCCGTTGCCATTGTTATCATCACTACAAAATACCAAAAGCATTACTTTTGCTACCGTAACCTTTTGCTATCGTTACCACTACTATCATATTACTTTGCTACTAAACACTTTGCTGCAGATATTAAGTTTCCAGGTGTGGTTGAATTGACAACTCAGCTGCTAATACTTGAGAATATTCTTTGGCTCCCCTTGTGTCGAATCAATAAATTTGGGTTGAATACACTACCCTCGAAACCTGTTGCGTACCCTATACTTGTGGGTTATCAGCTAGCGGCATTCTGACCTTTTTCCTTGTCACACTTATCATATTATACTCTCTGTTTCTTGACAAGCTGCTCAACCTGGTAACACTCCTGAAGTTCATGGCCCTTGGTCCGGTGCATCTTGCAGTACGTGCCCTTGCTTTTCCAAGCTTTCTCAGTGGCAGCGGCTTCCCGGCAGGCTATGCAAGTGGCAACTTCCTTGCCGAGGGCTTCAGCCTTGGCCTTCTTGCTGGTACTAGGTGTGCCTGAACCTTCTACAGTCATCACTGCCTTATCTCTTGGCTTCCTCCTATGCTTCTTGCCCTTTCTCTGACTGGTTGATTCATCTTCAACTTCTGAATCAACATGGATGCAATCCTCCTCTTCGGGCAACTTCCTTCGTTCCTCCATCCGAGCACACTTATCCACCAGTGTGTATAGCTCCTTCACAGTCTAGGGTAACTGCACATTCATCTTAGAACAAATGCGATAGTTGCGCACATTGGACTAGAAGGCCGCTATAACAGCTGCCAGATGGATATTTGGGATATTCCTACGAACTTTACTGAATCTCTGTAAATACTTACAGAGAGTTTCTCCTTCCTTCTGCTGGAGAAGTTGTAGGTCGCTGGGCCTGCCGGGCTCTTAGTGGCCATCAATGAAGGCACCGATGAACTCATGGCACAGGTCTGCCCATGATGAAATGGAGTTCTCCGGCAGGTGCATTAGCCAAGACCTGACGTTGGACTTGAGTGCCAAAGGGAAGTAGTTGGCAAACACCTTCTCATCTCTTCCCCCGACAACTTGAATAGCAATGGTGTAGATGCTTAGGAACTCTGCCGGGTTCAGCCTCCCGTCGTACTTCTCAGGTATCTCTGGCTTGAACTTGCAAACGGACGGCCACCAGACTTGCCGCAGCTCTCGTGTAAAAGCAGGGCAGCCGACCTCGAAAGGTAGGCACCCGCCAACACTGAGCGCAGTCTCATCGACGTTGAGGCTGTCGCCCTATCAGTCTGGCGGGGGTCATCATGGCACCGATTGGTGACGACATGCGCGTCTCCCCGCCTTCTATCCTCCGGGGCTCGACGTGCTCGAGGGTCAGAAGAGGCATCGAGACGTCATTGGGGTCTTGATTCAGCTGCGCCCGTGCCAGCTGCCGTGGTGGGGACTACACCGTGGGGACGGCCCCCTCCATTCGACCAGCGGTACGGGCGGTCGTTCTCACTTGGGGAGGTCGTGGCGGGCCAGCTCGTCGTGAGCCCCCGACTTCAGCGAAACCGAGCAGGCTCTGGATGGTGGCACGCCATTCATCCATCTGCTCAGCCACTGGCGGGAACCTCAGTAGCAACTGAGCTCGCTCCATAGCCTCCGAGGCTGTGCTTGGCATAGATGTTGATGACGTCGACCACACCATCGCCTGGCTCCTGGCAGTGGCAACGGCGGCGACGGGTGTGGTGCTGCGTCCACGCAGCTGTGGGACGACCACCTGGGCATCGTGGTCGCGCGACGGTGGTGCTTGAGGGTTAGAGGCTCCGTCGGGCGCAGCGGTCCGGTCGGCTCATCCGGGAGGAGGTGCATGGGATGTGGTCGTTCCTGCAGTGGGGCCGCCCGGAGGACGATGGCTCACCCTGGACTGTGTGTCGTTGCTGTGGCTATGCCCGTTCGTGGGAGGAGGGGGTGCAGACGGAGTGACCCCCTCGCCCGCACCTCGTGGAGCATGACCGCCAAGGCGTTGCTGATGATGTTCTCCTTCGACATCTCTAGCCCTCGTGCCGTCCGCGGGGGGAGCGGCGATGGCGCCACCTGCTCCAATCGCGCCCCCACCAGCGTTCATGTCTTCGCTCGCTCCCGCATCCTCCGAGGAACTAGAGGCCACGGGCGGCAGAGCCTTCGAGGTGGATGGATGGGCTGAATGACCGGACTTCTTCTTCTTAGGCGCCATGGTCGATTGCGTCCTCGAAGACGAAGATGGTGATGAAGATGACGCGCTGCGCACGCTTTCAAGTTCGCACAAGCGAGCCCCCTATCTGGCGCGCCAAAAATTTCGCGGGATATCCACGGCCACCTATGGGACCAGGAGGCCCCTTGCTGGTTCGGCAGGGGGCGTCGTGTTGCACAAAGAGCAGATCAGTGCACGACAGCATGGCATAGAGCACACAAGCAATTTACCCAGATTCGATCTGCCGCGAGGTGTAAAACCCTACTCCTGCTTTGGTGGATTGATGGTGGAATGGAGGTGGTGAAGCGTAGTACACTTGCCCGGCAGGGGTTACCTATGGGTAGTTGTGACTACGCGCATATGAGGGTATGGGTGTGTCGACTTTCCAACCCTCTAACCCCTCCTACGGGTGCCATGGGCCTCCTTTTATAGATTAAGGGGTCACCACATTGGCAAAGTAGTCATTATCCACTGATATGATAGCAAACAGTGTTATCATACCTAACTCCGCGGGCTGACAAGGTGCATTAAATGCACCTCTTAGTGTCACATCACTGGTTGCCCGACAAGGCTTGCCAGGCTATCTTGCCAGCTCCGCACCTGTTCTCTTGACAAGTCACAGGACGGGTGTCATCTGTGGGTTTCTTCTATAGGAAATGGCTGCCATGTGGCGAATGACTACCACTTAAACACTTTCGGCTTGACACCACACTGATTGACGATGTGGGTCGCGCTTGAGTGGTTGGTGGGGTGGTTCTCCCCCCACGAGCCCCGGTAGACCTTGCCGGGGTGCCTTGGTCGCCCGCTTCTGGTGGTGGCCTCGCCCCTTGCCGGGCTCGCCTGCCTGGCAAAGGAGGCCCTTCTTTTGCCGATATATTGCTCCTCTAGCTCGATATTGGTCCCTCTGATCTGTATGTTGGTTCTTCAAATCTCTTAGTCCCTCGTACTCTGGCTTGGGCAGGTGCTTCAATCTTGCTCCCGTGGCTGTGCACAGTCTGGGAAACGGACACAGGGTCTGTTGCACCGACACTCTCAAAACCATGAAACTTCCTCGGTGATGGTTCGATTTATGAAGGGCATTCATGATGACATAAGCCAAACCTTCTCAAATTTTTACCAGGGCATGGTGAGGCCATACCATGGCACCATGCCATACGTCATGTTTTTGAAGCATGTATTTCATTTTTCTATAGTTGAAAAACCAATAAACGACGCGTTTATGGTTGACTCTTGCCACAGATATCCTTGAAATCTCTGCCCATTCCTTGTAAAAGGCATGATAATTTTTTGCATTAATTACTAGAAAAGGCACATAATTGCCTAAGTATGGTAAATGAGCCCGAAAAACGCCAAATTTGAACACGTTGGATTGGAGAGGGTATGTTGATCGTAGAAAAAAAACTGAATGACAAACTAGGAAGGATATTTTGATTCCCATTCAATCTCGGTGATTTACAATTGCACACGATTCATCTCCGCTGCCTCTGCGAACCATGTGCGTTCACCCACACATCCAAAAGGAAAAAAGAAAACCCTCACCCCCTTCCCACTTCGTCCCCACCCACTTGCCGCGCACTCCTCTGCAACTCTGCTCCTCATCAACTTATATCATAGCGGACACCCTAAGCTCGACGGCTATTAGCGGCGGGCGGAGGTCATGCTCCAAACGACACAGGATTTCACCCCTACCGCTTGCCGCTGCCTATCTACATCGACTTGCACTGACTTTCTGGACAGTGGTCGATTGGGGTTTTCTGCGGGATTGGGCCGGGGATTTTTCTCATGGAGAAGGTAATTAATTTAGCATAATATTCACTCATCTCTTATCGAAGTCCGTCCATCGCTGTTAATCAACCGGCGAAAATCGCTATGAATTCATTTTTCTTCTAGCTGATTTGAGAGTTTTCATTCAAGTGTCCATAGTCCGAGCACAAATCGGGCAAGTGTGGTCGCGACCAGTCAGAAATAAATTTCTATCTCACCATTCCAGATGACTTCAGGGAGCGCTCGGTAAGTTCAATCTCAGCCTACCACGGTCGCATGACCTAAATTTATGAACATATACCATATATTTCTACATTTGGATAAATGGTACGGTGCCACATGTAGCCTAGGTGTCGAAGATGATTTTTTTTCTAAATTAGGCTGATTAAGGACATATTGTTCATTCAGTTACTCTCATATTTGCATCAAATCTTTGTTACATTATCTATTTTAATTATATATTTTTGTACTTTCTTTTAGGTATATATTGTTCTTTTCTCTTAGTTACTCCCGTATTTGCATGTTGCTCTATTATTTCAATATATCTAATTTATGATCTTAATTTTCATTTCAAGGAGTACATCCCTTGCTTTGCAAGAACACGAGTAGAAGGAAATCTTGGGCTTTACTTTGTTGATGACTCCATGGATCTCATATTGACAACACACCATGGATTTACAATGGCAGTTGGCGTAAAACTTGATAAAGATGGTCACTCCTATTTTGATGCGGACTTTTGGAGAAAAAATTCGAAGTTTTATGAACTGAAAGCTAGCAATAAAATTTTAGTGTGTGCACCACAGCCTGGTCTAGTTAACATGGATGTTTACTTCCCCAACATCATTAGCCGATCACAGTCTGATCGAGGTTAGTGTTCTTTCAAATTTCTCCATGCTAGCATATTACTTACAAAATCGGGGGATTTGTTCTGACTATTTGATCACTATTTAAGCAACCAATTGTGATTTCATTTTCCAGCTCCCTTCCTATACAGTAAAAAATTCTATTTACCAATTTATACCCGCTATATATTCTTCTGCCATGTTGTGAATAAATAATACCTTTCCACCTTTTAAGGATGATATGTTGGATGCATAGTTAATGATCTGTATGTTACTCAGCGTACCAAATTTCACTGGGAATAAGTGAAGCATGTCATAAAATTTGTTGATAATCTGACAGAGATAGCACAACGTATGAATGCTAGATTTTGGATGGGATTAAATCTACCTATGGTGCACACATTGAACAAGACCAATTGTGTGCACAAAACGCTTGTACAAAGTCTTATTTTTATGTTGATGTTCGTAATATATATATATATATATATATATATATATATATATATATCTTCAACGATATGTTACAATTGGTTTTTATTCTACATTGCAACAGAAATTGCCCACTGCAGCTGTTCCTGAATTGATTTCCCAGCGTGGTCGAATTACACTTGTGCCTGGTAATAATGCCAAAGTGATTGCAAGGTACTGCATTTGCCGCATAAATGGAACCATTCAAATTTACAAGTTCTCGCTTGTTGTAGCAATGCATCCACATTGGACAATTGGAGACACTATTCTACTCATGCCTACCAAGGCACATGAGGGTTCTTCCTTTTCATTGATGAGATGCCAGTCGCCATGATCAAGCTGCTTCCAGCGGATAGTTGTGGTTGCTGGCCCTCATCCTCTTAAAATATGCTAGTTTTTACTATGTTAAGTACCGTGTTACCAAGATCCGCCTTTTGTCGAATAGTGTCACCACTATATATATATATATATATATATATATATATATATATATATATATATATATATATATATATATATATGTTACTCAAATGTTATTAGCCAAGTTCCTTAAATTTGCATGGAAAGTATTAGTATCATACACAGTTCATTCAGTTTAAGCGTGTGCCCGTTAGAGTAGAGGATGTCCATGTTTTCGACGTGGTGATCAACACCGATGTCTGGAAGGCACTGCATATTAATTATCCGTATTGCAAATTCAGATAATATAAAGATAGGCCATACCATACAATTGACATATTTGACATGCATGATGAAATCAATCGAGCATATATATCGCCAACTTACAAGAATATAACAAACCGCGCGCACACAAAAGAGCTAATGCGCACCTGACGCCAACCCAGCACACACAGTAGCCATCGTCCATCAGCATGTCAATCATGGGATCAGTGGGAGCGGAGGCCACCAAGCCGATGACCTACACACCTTCATCGATCGAGGCTGGGGCAGACACGACATCGGGGATCGCCGGTACTGCCTCCGGCGCAGTGCTCACCACGGCTACCGTGACCACCGGGTCTGCCCCGGTGATGTCCAGCGAAATGACATTGGCTCTCGTAAGGGCTGCCATGACGGCCCCCAGGCATGCCCCGATGACGTTCAGTGATGTGCCCTCCTTCATCTGGGACATAAGCCTGCGCCTCGTGTGGTGGTCGGCACTGTTGTAGTTGTCCTTGTGTCGTCGCGGTTCCTACTCCAGCGCCCACACCATCTGTCGCACTCTGCACCGAGCCAACAGTATCGCTCGTTGGCAAACCATGTCCGCTTTTAGGATGACCCTGGCTAACCTGGCGGCTTGCTTGTACTGTGTTTCCTGCTTCCTCTGGCTATCGTCGAGAGAGGCGGTGGCATGGCCGTCGGCCGCCAAGCCGACCATCACGACTTCAGCCTCGACTCCGCCTTCGCGCAACTCCACCCCGTCATAGGCCATTGGGGGTATGCCGGTATGTGTGGGTAACTAGATAGCAAGTGGATAAGTAGTGAGTCACTGCTGCCAGCCATTGCTGTGGTAATTTATAGCTAGCAGCTGGCTAGGGGATTGGGGACTTTACAGTTCACCCATGTGGATCGCGGGAAGCCTTCGTTGGAGCACAGGAAGACTAAGTGGAGCACACAACCCGATTACGGTATGCGGTGTCACATGTTATCACGCATGTGTTAACATAAGGATATATATATATATATATATATATATATATATATATATATATATATATAACTTACTAATCATCGCACACGAGTACTCGCACACACATCGTGTGAGATACTCCTAGCCATTGCAAGCAACTAGTTTGCATTTTCCAAAGTTTTTTCTACACATAGAATCACACACGAATTAACTCTAGTAACCGTCTGTGTTATGTTTTCTCATCGCAAACAGTTCATCCAAGTGGGTTGTTTGTCATGTATCACACACATCTTGTTTACACGTATCACTTGTGTTCTTTTGGGTCATAGCAAACAGTTCATCTATGTGAACTGTATGCCATATATCACGCACATCTTGTTAAGTTGAACCAATTCTATTGTGTTGCCTAATGGAAAACAATTCATTCGAGTGAGCTATATGTCGTATATCGCACACACATTGACCTTGCTGATCGTTTCTATTGTGTTCCTGATATGCCCATTTTGCATGATGTTTTCTTACTATTATTTATGATGTTTTTATCCGTAATAATGTGTTTTGGGGTAATTCTAATGCCTTTTCTCTCATAATATGCAAGGTATACACAAAGAGGGAGAATTCCGACAGCTGGAAATCTGGACCTAGAAAAGCTACATCAGGCCACCTATTCTGCACAACTCCAAACAAGCTGAAACTTCACGGAGATTTTTTATCAAATATATGACGAATATTGGAGCAAATAACCACCAGAGGGGCCCCACCAGGTGGGCACAACCCACCTGGGAGTGCCAGGGAGCCCAGGCGCGCCCTGGTGGGTTGTGCTCAGCCAGGCCCACCTCCGGTGCCCATCTTCTGGTATATAGGTCATTCTGACCTAGAAAAAATAAGGGGAGGACTTTCGGGACGGAGCGCCATCGTCTCGGGGCAGAACAATTCCGCCGGGGGAACTTCCCTCCTGGAAGGGGAAATCATCGTCATCATGATCACCAACAACTCTCCCATCTTAGGGAGGGCAATCTTCATCAACATCTTCAACAACACCATCTCATCTCAAACCCTAGTTCATCTCTTGTGTTCAATCTTGTTACCGGAACTATAGATTGGTGCTTGTGGGTGACTAGTAGTGTTGATTACATCTTGTAGTTGATTACTATATGGTTTATTTGGTGGAAGATTATATGTTCAGCTCCAATATGCTATTTAATAACCCTTTGATCTTGAGCATGATTATCATTTGTGAGTAGTTACTTTTGTTCTTGAGGTCACGGGAGAAATCATGTTACAAGTAATCATGTGAACTTGATATGTGTTCGATATTTTCATAGTATGTATGTTGTGATTCTCTTAGTGGTGTCATGTGAACATCGACTACATGAAACTTCACCATATTTGGGCCTAAGGGAATGTATTGTGGAGTAGAAATTAGATGATAGGTTGCGAGAGTGATAGAAGCTTAAACCCCAGTTTATGCGCTATTCCGTAAGGGACCGATTGGATCCAAAAGTTTAATCCTATGGTTAGAATTTATTCTTAATACTTCTCTCATAGTTGAGGATGCTTACGGGAGGGTTAATCATAAGTAGGACTTTTGTTCAAGTAAGAACAGCACCTAAGCACCGGTCAACCCACATATCAAATTATCAAAGTAGCGAACACAAACCGAACCAACGTGGTGAAAGTGACTAGATGAAATTCCTGTGTACCCTCAAGAACACTTTGCTTATCATAAGAGACCGTTTTGGCCTGTCCTTTGCCTCAAAAGGATTGGCCTACCTTGCTGCAATTTTCTTGCTACTATCGTTACTTGCTCGTTACAAATTACCATGCTATCAAACTACTCTGCTACTTATAATTTCAGCACTTGCAGACATTACCTTGCTGAAAACCACTTGTCATTTCCTTCTGCTCCTTGTTCGGTTTTACACTCTTAGTTATCAAAAAGAGACACAATTGATCCCCTATACTTGAGGGTCATCAAGGCTATTTTCTGGTGCCGTTGCCGGGGGGTGAAGCGCCTTGGTTAAGTGGAATTTGGTAAGGAAGCATTTATATAGTGTGCTGAATTTTATTGTCACTTGTTGCTATGGAGAACAATCCACAATTAGCTACCGCTCAACCTACTGCACCTACTGAAATTATTGAATATGAAATTCCCTCAGGTATGATAGAACAACTACTAGCTAATCCTTATGCAGGAGACAGAACCGAACATCCTGATATGCACTTGATATATGTAGCACAAATTTGTGGATTGTTCAAGCTTGCTGGTTTACCCGGAGATGAAGTTATGAAGAAGGTTTTCCCTTTATCTTTGAAGGGAAAAGCATTGGCACGGTATAGGCTATGCAATGACATTAGATCTTGGAATTGGAATCGTTTGAAATTGGAGTTCCATCAATTTTTTTATCCTATTCATCTAGTTCATCATGATCGGAATTATATATATATATATATATACATATAATTTTTGGCCTTGTGAAGGAGAAAGTACCGCTCTAGCTTGGGGAGGCTTAAGTAAATGTTACATTCATGCCCCAATCATGAGCTCTGAAGAGAAATTACTATCCAGAACTTTTATGATCGGCTTTCTCGTAATGATCAAACAATGCTTGATACTTCTTGTGCTGGTTCTTTTATGAAGAAGACTCTTGAATTCCCGTGGGATCTTCTGGAAAAAATTAAATGCAACTATGAAGATTGGGAACTCGATGAAGGTAAAGAGTCAGGTATTAAACTTAAGTATGATTGTGTTAAATCTTTTTATGGATACCGATGCTTTTCAAAAGTTCAGCACCAAATATGGATTTGACTCTGAGATAGTATCCTACTTTTGTGAATCATTTTCTACTCATGTTGATCTCCCTAAATAGAAGTGGTTTAAATATCGCCCACCTAATAAAGAAGAAATCAAAGAACCGATACCAGTTAAAGAAGAAACTATACTTTACAATGTTGATCCAGTTGTTCCTTCTGCTTATATTGATAAACCACCTTTCCTTGTTAGGATAAAGGAACATGCTAAAGTTTCAACTATGGTCAACAAAAGCTATATTAGAACACCTAAACCTAATGACCAAATTAAAGTGGAACCTAGTTCTGCTATGGTTAAAGATCTCTTGGAAGAAAATGTAGATGGGCATGTTATTTACTTTTGTGAAGAGGATGCTAGAATTGCCAAACCTGATAAAAAAGATAAACATAGACCTATTGTTGGCATGCCTGTTGTCTCAGTTAAAATAGGAGATCACTGTTATCATGGTATATGTGACATAGGTGCTAGTGTGAGTGCTATTCCTTACACCTTATATCAAGAAATTATGAATGACATAGCACCCGCAGAGATAGAAGACATAGAGGTTACTATTAAACTAGCTAATAGAGACACTATATCACCAATTGGGATTGTTAGAGATGTTGAAGTCTTGTGTGGCAAAATAAAATACCCTACTGATTTCCTTGTTTTTGGTTCCCCACAAGATGACTTTTGTCCCATTATCTTTGGTAGACCCTTCTTGAACACCGTTAATGCTAAAATAGCTAGTAAGAAACAAATTGTCGGTGTTATCTTTGCTGATGAGTCTCATGAGTTTAATTTTCCAAGTTTAGTAGAAAGCTTCATGAAAAAGAATTGCCTATTAAAGATGAATTAATTGCTCTTGCTTCTATTGATGTACCACCTACTGATTGTTTAGAACAATATTTGCTAGACCAAGAAAATGGTTTACATATGCATGAAAGAAATGAAATAGATAAGATTTTCTCTGAACAACGTCCTCTGCTTAAACACAATTTGCCTATTAAAACTCTAGGAGGTCCTCCTCCACCTAAAGGTGATCTTGTGTTTGAATTAAAACAATTGCTACACTTTGAAATATTCTTATCTTGATGAAAAGAAGATATATCCTGTTATTATTAGTGCTCACCTTTCAGAACATGAAGAAGAAAGATTATTGAAAGTTCTAAGGAAGCACCGAGCTGCTATTGGATATACTCTTGATGATTTAAAGGGCATTAGTCCACTCTATGTCAGCAGAAAATTAACATGGAAACTGATGCTAAACCCGTTGTTCATCACCAACGTCGGTTAAATCCAAAAATGAAGGAAGTGGTAAGAACGGAAATCTTAAAACTTCTGGAAGTAGGTATAATCTATCCTATAGCTGGTAGTAGATGGGTAAGTACTGTTCATTGTGTCCCTAAGAAAGGAGGTATAACTATTGTTCCTAATGGTAAGAATGAACTTATTCCACAAATAATTGTTACAGGCTATAGAATGGTAATTGATTTTAGAAAATTAAACAAAGCAACTAGAAAAGATCATTACCCTCTACCTTTTATTGATCAAATGCTTGAAAGATTGTCTAAGCACACACATTTTTGCTTCCTTGATGGATATTCTGGTATTTCACAAATACCTATTTCTCAACCTGATCAAGAAAAGACCTGAAAGTGCTAGTTATCGACTAGAGGGGGGGTTGAATAGGCGATTTTTATGGAAGTCTTCAAAACATGAGGGATTTGAAGACAAACAGTAGAAATGAACCTATTGATATGCAACAGAAGGTAGATTAAACTAGACAAGCCATAGTCAAGTAAGCAATGAAGTGAAAGCACAAAGACTATCAACAACTAGGTAGTAAGGATCAGGATGGAAGACATTATGAAGCCAAACAGTAAACAGTCTTCAAGCGGCGAAGACACTCAGATCATGCAAGTAGGCAATGACTTCATGAAGACAAACTGTAAGTAAAGGGAAGGGGTGGATAGAACCAATTGCTTGGTGAAGACAAGGATTTGGTAGACCAGTTCCAGTTGCTGTGACAACTGTACGTCTAGTTAGGGAGGCTGAGATTTAACTCAGAAGGTCGTGTCTTCACCTTATTCCCCTTGAGCTAAGGACACCTAGTCCTCGCCTAATCGCTCTGGTAAGTCTTCAAGGTAGACTTCCAAACCTTCACAGACTTCGTTCACCGGCGATATACAATGACTCTTGGATGCTCAGAACGCGACGCCTAACCGGCTGGAGGATTCACAGTCCTCAAGTGTAACAACTCTTTAGGTCGTGCAAATAGAAAGACTTCAGTGATGCCTAACACTCTTTGGCTCTGGGTGTTTAGGGCTTTGTCCTCGCAAGCATCTCTCTCTGAAATGCTTTGGAGGTGGGTTGCTCTCAATCGACAAAAGCCGTGCACTAACTTTGAGCAGCCACCAATTCATGGTGTAGGGGGTGGGATATTTATAGCCAGGAGGCAACCCGATCTGATTTGTCCAAAATGACCCTGCGTCACTAAGGAACTGACATGTGTCCAATGATCAGATTTCAAACACATGCGTCAGCTTGACTTGGGCTACAAGTAAAAATGACTCATCAAGCTCTGGATAAGATTTGCTCTCATTGTCTTCGCTCAAAGACATAGGATTTCATTGAGCATCACATCAACCACTCTGACTTTGTTCACTTGGACCGCACTTAACAGTATGGTGGTTCCTATGAATCAACAAACAAGAAAAGGAAACTACGAAACAACTATGTCTTCGCACTCCATAGTCTTCATGTGAAAGTCTTCTCATGTCATAGTCGTCACAGCGAATATCTTCACAGACCACCATTGTCTTCAATGTCTTCACACATTTTTAGGGGCCATCTCTGGTAGGTCAACCGAATCAATAAGGGACTACTACCTGTGTTATCCTGCAATTCTCACAAACACATTAGTCCCTCAACCAAGTTTGCCGTAAATACTCCAAAACCAACTAGGGGTGATACCAGATGCACTTACAATCTCCCCCTTTTTGGTGATTGATGACAAACTAGTTGAAGTTTTCAATGGGTATAAAAGTATGTGAAAGTTAAGGAATAAGACATTTTCTTCATATGTAGCAAAAAGGCTCCCCCTGAAGATGTGCATATAAGTAATTTGCTTTTGAATGCAAATGCACATGGCAGGTTTTACTTAGTGGAGATCCTCTTCAACCTATGAAGACAATTCATCATGCATATAAAGAGATAATTAAGATAATGACATGCATAATGAAAAATGGACGTCTGCAAAATGAGTTCATGCGGAATTTATCATCGCATCACAAGATAGCAGACGATGGTCGTTTAAGTGTTACAACTCAAATACCAAATTGCTCAAAAGACGAGAGTTATAAAGACTTAGGAAAAAATGCAACCACCCATAATGACTCGCTTGAAGACTATCGACTCATACGCTTCTCCCCCTTTTGTCAGTAATGACCAAAAAGGTTTGAAGACATAGATTATCTACTCATTCCCAGAAGGAATCATTGATGGAGCAGGGTTGACGTTGGATTTTGGTGATGCAGACGGGCCTGATGCAGTATCATGATGCAGTGCAGACATGGTCTATGTAGTGGCGTCGTCTTCTTCATTGACGACTCCCGCAACAACAGTTGCAGCTGAACACGAATATTCAGATTCTTCAATAGACGGAGTGTGATGCCAGTTTGCATTCTAAGGAGGCTTGGAATCAAACTTGAAAGGCTCTGTGAAGTCATCTTCGCGAAGATCGTCTTTAGGACAGAGCATTGTGAGGCTCTTCCAGGACCGCAGACAGGCTTCATGTGCAACAAACGAGTTCTTGGTGGCCAAGTTGCGAATGCGATTGACATCCACCAAGAGACTCTACATCTGAAGCTTTAGCCAGTCATGATGCCTATCCTGCTTCTGATGCAATGCCATAAGAAGCTCTCGGTCATTGATTATGGGAGAACACTTCCGAGGACTTTGGGCAATCGTACTTGCAGTGGCTTCAGTGTTAGCACGGTGTGGCACTCTCATGTTTCCAGCCAAAGGATAAGTGGGGGCTGCAGCATTTGGAACAAGAGTTCCTTCGATTGGTTGAGAGAAGCTTTGATATTCAGCATTCTGAAGATGTAAGGGCTTCTTGGCAGGCTCGGGGTAGATGGCTTCAATAGACAGATCAACCTCAGGGAGAGAAAAAATGTGGTTGCACGCTGAGGGCTGATAGTCAATGGTGGAATGAAACTTCATCATGCGCATCACCCATGAAGCATAGAACTTCAGGCCAAACAGATCAATCCTAGAAGCAGCTAGTTGTCTGATGAAGAAATCCTAAGTATTGAATTTGATGCCATTGATTATATAAAATACCAAAGTCTTCATGGCTCCTTCAAGTTTAGCTTCAGAAGAATGTCCCTTGATCGGCCATAGAGTACGCCTCAGAATATGGTATATTGTGTGTGGCAAGTACTCGAGGTCCTTCACAAAGAACTCCTTTGGGTATTCGGCATCTTGAGGCAATGGCTTCATCATACTGAGCATCTGACTCATGTTTGGTTCGGGCCTCTAAAAGATACTCTGCAGTTCATCTCTATTACGCTGACAACCTAGTTCATAGAACTCACCTGGAGTGGGCAGGGAAGTAAGCTCGATAATGTCTTGAGCTTTGGCTTTGTGATGTACATCACCTGACATCCACTCAAGGACCCAAGTCTTTGGATCCCTGTTGTAGCCGTGAACATGGACGGTAGCATAAAACTGCAGGAGAAGTTCTTCATTCCGATGTTCTTTGTCAGTCACAAAAGGTAGAAGACCAACATCCATAAAGCAGTCAAGAGCTTCTTCAAGACAGGGCAGCCCAGCCATGGCATCGCAATCCAGACACTTGTGCGGATAAATCTGATCTTGGTTGTAGAGGATGCACGAGTAATAGCTTCGCTGCAGATGACTCCAAAATCTATCTAAGGAGATCTTGGGCTTCGTGTATGGGTTCTTGGTGCTGTCAAAGAAAATGTTATGCTCCCTGAAGCTTTGCACACAAAATGATTCCTGGGTTGTGGCAGCACTTGGAAGCCTTGGCAATCTGGGCTTTGGCTTCTGCACTTGAGGCCTATGCTCCACATGATAATCATATTGTGGCCCAGGAGCAGTAGGTGGAACCATGATGGGCCATCTAACAGTTACCAACACACCCTGATTGAATGCTTGTTCAATGGCTTGAGGCATTGGAGGAGGAATAGTGTCTTCAGCATTCTCATTAGCTTCAGGCTCCACATTGTCTTCAGCCATGAAGTGTCATTGGCTTCAGTGGCGTTGTTGGTGGCAGCCTCAGTGTTTTCAACCTCCATCTGTTCAAGAACTGGAGGGTCGGGCACAATCACATTCTCTTCGAGAACGACTTGATTAGTAGCTGGGGGTGTGACAACTCTTTCTTCTTCTTTGTCTTCATCGGCTGATGTAGCCAAAATGTCTTCAGCTACTTTGGCTTCAGACTCAGAGGCATTCGCAGTAGGGGTGGATTCAGGAAACACTTGACGTGCGACTGAGCTTTGTGGCAATTCCCCTTCTAGAATGCTTGACATGGTTACCTATGGCCTGGGGCCTTTGCGAAGCCTGCGAAATGCTGGCGACGCCTTTGGTGAGGGGGTGGTCTATACCATGTAGTTGTCATTATCACGCACCGGAGTGGTGGCTGGAGGTGGTGGTGTTCTTAATGTCTCATCTTGTACTGGGGTTTCTTGCTGTTGGCGCTCGGCCGATGAGTCATCCTGAGCGATTGGCATCAATGGACGACCAATGCTGATAAGTTGACTCCTCATCGGAGCAGGCGATGATACCGACTGGGGCTCGAGCTGAGGAAGGACTATATTATCATCAACATTGTCTTCATGACCAATGTCTTTCAGCTGTGTTGGGGTCAGCAACTGGAACTTCTTCACTTGCATGAGCCTCTGTGGAAGCAGGCTCATGGATCACAGGACGACACTCTTGGTTGGTCGAGGCAGGAGGAGCAACAGAAAGGGGTTCAACATTGAGGGGTTCTGAGGCTTCAGGACGATCTTTCTTTGAAGACTCTGTCTTTAATTTCTTCTTTGATGGAGCAACATCTGAAGTGTCTTTGTGCTTGTGCTTCCTGGCTTCGGCTTCAACTGCCCTTGTTTTCTATAGCTCTGAAGCTGCTGAGGTGACCTTAGGCTTCGAGCCTGTCATGCTGGCAGGGAAGAAAATGCAAGGTTCTTTCTGCCGTGTTGCTTCAGATTGGGCCGCAACAGACTTCTTCTTTTGCTTGGCAGCCATCCTAGGGTCAATGCCAGGATGCCCAAGAGCCTTTCGCTTCTTAGCTTCATTATGAGCTTGAACACATTTATGTGCAAAGTACGTCATGCGCTCCCGCGAGCCTTTTGCTTCTTCATGCTTCTTGTGGAATTCTTCCTCAAGATCATGCAACATCTTCTTGAAGATTTGCACATCAGCCACACTGAGCTTGGCCATATTCTTCTTGAAATGCGCCTTCTCATGATCAATCTTTTTCTTGAGTTCGACGATTTCCTAAGCCAGGGCCAACTCATTGGCAATGGATCCGTGAAATGTGACGCTTATGCCCACGTGCAGCTGAAGATCATCAATACTAATACTTTGGTCATCAAACCACTGATCAATGAAGTTGTTCAGAATATCAACATCAAAGAGGGGCAGTCATTGAAGATCGCTTCCTCTTGCTTGCTCTTGATCAACATCTCAAGTGCTTCACCACCAAGATCTTCATCGCTGGACAGATCAATGGTGTCTTCCTCGTTGCACAGAACGGCAGAAGGAGTCAATTCATGCCTAGAAATCTTCTTGGGCTGCTTGGTCTTCTTGGTCTTCTTGGAGACATGAGACAAATCTTCAGACTGCACACTGGGTTCAGGAGGTGCAGTCTTCAACAGATTCACATTTGAAGCTTTTGGTGCGGCGGATGGCTTCAAAGCTTTTGACTTCTTTTTCTTCTGCTTTGGTGAAGCTGGCGCATCTTCGGAGTCTGCATCATCAGCTGATTGCTCCACTGTGGCCCTCTAAGCAACTATGTGAGAGAGTAGCCCATCGAATGTGGTGAAGGGGCCGATGACATTGGGATTAGCTTCACGTGTGCCATCCTGTCTTGGGGTAGAAGGACCGGGGTTGAAGTTGAGTCCAAGATCCTTTTTGTTTTTGGCGGCTGACTCCTTGGCAAACTGATAGTTGCGCTTGAAGAGATTGTCTTCGCGGCACCATAACATAGATGATGGGTCGGCATTCTCAGGCTTTGGTCCACGGACTATGCATGGGTAGAAGCCTTGGGCAATAGCTTCAGGCTTTGATTTTGGTTGCAGATTCTTGTACAGTATGTCGCCCCATGGGCACTTGATGGCATTCTTCTCAGCATACTCGGCAGTGACGAAGTTGTACTTGAACCACTGTTCAGCCCAATATCTTCGGATCCACTGTATCTGGGTCTTGCGCTGACCATAACTTTCCTCAAGATCTGACTTGTACAACTCATACAGACCCGGAGTGTAAGTGCATCTAGTGCCACCCCTAGTTGGTTTTGGAGTATTGACGACAAACTTGGTTGAGGGACTAATGTGTTTGTGAGAATTGCAGGATAACACAAGTAGTAGTCCCATATTGATTCGGTTTACCTACCAGAGATGACCCCTAAAAATGTGTGAAGACATTGAAGGTAGTGGTGGTCTGTGAAGATATTCACATTGAAGACTATGACATGAGAAGACACCGCATGAAGACTATGGAGTGTGAAGACATAGTTGTTTCGTAGTTTCCTTTTCTTCTTTGTTGAGTCATAGGAACTACCGCGTTGTTAAGTGGGGTCCAAGTGAACAAAGTTAGAATGACTGATGTGATGCTCAACCAAATCCTATGTCCTTGAGCGAAGACAATGAGAGCAAATCTTATCCAGAGCTGGATGAGTCAGCTTTACTTGTAGCCCAAGTCAAGTTGCCGCGTGCGTTTGAAATCTGACCGTTGGACACGTGTCAGTTCCTTAGCGACTCAGGGTCATTTCAGACAAATCAGGTCGGGTTGCCTCCTGGCCATAAATAGCCCACCACCTAGACCATAAATTGGTGGCTGCTCAGAGTTAGTGCATGACTTTTGTCGTTTGAGAGCAACCCACCTCTGAAGCATTTGATAGAGAGAGGTCCTTGCGAGGACAAAGCCCAAAACACCTAGAGCCAAAGAGTGTTAGGCGTCTTTCTGTCTGCGTTACCTGAAGACTTGTTACACTTGAGGACTGTGAATCCTCCAGCCGGTTAGGCGTCACGTTCTGAGCATCCAAGAGTCATTGTGGATCGCTGGTGAAGGAAGTCTCTGAAGGTTTGGAAATCTACCTTGAAGACTTACCAGAGTGATTAGGCGAGGACTGCGTGTCCTTATCTCAAGGGGAATAAGGTGAAGACTCGGTCTTCTGAGTTGAATCTCAGCCTCCCTAACCAGATGTACAGTTGTCACAACAACTGGAACTGGTCTACCAAATCCTTGTCTTCATCAAGCTGCTGGTTCTATCCTACACTTCCCTTTACTTTACAGTTTGTCTTTGTGAAGTCATTGCATGCCTGTATGATCTGATTGACTTCACTGAGTGAAGACTCTTTACTGTTTGGTTTCATACTATCTTCCATCCTGATCCATACTACCTACCTGCTGATAGTCTTCGTGTTTTCATTTCATTGCTTACTTGACTATGGCTTGTCTAGTGTACTCTACCTTCCGCTGCATATCAATAGGTTCATTTCTATCGTTTGTCTTCAAAGCCCCCGTGTTTTGAAGACTTTCATAAAAAATGCCTATTCACCCCCCTCTAGTCGATAACTAGCACTTTCACGGAGGCAGATCTAGAGTTGTGTTGCCTCTACGCTGCCTGCCACCTTTCCTTGCTGATTTCTCTGTGGCCATCATATTCAGACTGATTGGCTTCAGAATAGTGAAAGGCTTCCGTCTACTGGTCAGACGATAACTGGCTTCAGGGGAGTGAATATGATGCTGTAAGAACTCTGCAAATGAATGCAGACTATAAGAACCAAGGGATTCTCCCACAAACATGTACCTGTGACAGCATTAGATGTGCGAGGGAAGGGGAAGAGGTCATATGCATTCTCAGAAGATTTTGAAGATAAATCAGTTTGAAGACATTGACCTCATAGAGCGAAGACATTCGCTTATTTGGAGTTGGTTCCAGATTTATACGAATCCATGAATAAGTACAAGTGAGGAATCTAACTAGTTATGAAGCATAAGTGATTATTCTTAGCATGATATGAGATGTAGATAAAGACGGATCCAGATTTGGAAGTATAGAAACCACTTTTGGTTGAAGTGGATGGATTTGACAGTTCAAAGTAAAAATTAAGATTTAATTACCGCTGACGAACTGCTAGACTAGGCGGAGTTAGAAGCCGAGAAGTTCAATCTCCCGTGCCCTAACTTGGCGGCAGAAGACACCTATGGCGGCGGCGGAGAGGACGAGGTCCGCGGCCGGCGTGAGGACGGCGTCGAAAAAGTCGCGGTAGCTAAGCGCTTCATCTCCGGCGTCAACGCGAGCTAGCGGAGGTGCTAGGGTTTGAGCGAGGTGGCGTGGCGGAAGAAGAGATAATGACCGCGTGGTGTGTGTATTTATAAGAAAAGGGACTGCACAGCGTAATTACGTAGGTGCCCCTGGCGGTTCACATCTAGAGGACACGTGGCTTGCATGCAACTTATTGGAAGTTGTTCCATGTTCCCATGCACGCCTGGATTGTTGGGTGGTCATTCTGGCTTCTCCGGTATTCAGGCAAAAGGGATATGGCACTAAAAACAGATTTAAATGTTTGTCTCCGTGTCTTCTGTTGTCAAGGACTCAGTGAAGACATTTGACAGGTTTCAACAAAATGCATATGACTTAAATAGATAGAATTTGAGGTAGAAGCACAGAGCGGGTTAGGGTCCGATCACATTCACTTACATCAGAAAAAATTCAAGTATGAAGATATAGCTATAAATGAATGTTGTAGAGGACAGAACACGCATATATATATAGGGTCGCGCTATTCGTCACCCTAGGTGAGGAATAGTTATTCTTCACCCCTCTCGATTTTACCATCAATGCACCGTAATTTTATGTTTCGTAAGTTTTGTCTTATTTCCGACGCAAAAAGGGACCGTAAGAAAATATATAATCGACGTAAAAAATATTTTATGTTATGTAAAATTACAAACGTAAAAACATAGTCTAAAATACACATAAACTGTAAATTTTCTTGTCTTATGACCTATATTTTTAATTTTCTTATGTCATATTTTACGTAGTGAATCAATACGAATGTAACTATTTCAATTCGAACGTAATTTAATTATGAAATTATCGTAAGATTACCTCGGGTGAAAAATAACTTATTCTGTACCCTAGGTGATGAATAGTAACACTATATATATATATATATATATATATATATATATATATATATATATATACACACACACACATCTGGGCTATTCTGTTATTAGTAACAGAATATTATTCTATTACCTTTTTTGAACTGACGGTTTCAGATGGTTATACTGATGTTTCGAAGCGGTTGAACTAATGCTTTCAGTTGTGTTTAACAGATCGTCTTCTTTAGTTCAAAAACTTTCTTGTAATTTTTTTGTCGGAACATGGCGTGTAATACATCGTTGGAATGCTCTTGACAACCATATTTCAATTATATTGAACGTTTTTGCAAAATCATTATGGTTTAAGAGCAGTTTTGAAAAAACCATTTTTTTCAAAACCGAAAACGTGAATCGTATTTTGGACTCAATTTTCAAACGGGTTGTCGGAATTGAGCAAATAAGATGGCGTTGGAAAGCTGGTGAAAATCCGCATCTTCCATATATGTATTATTTTTTCTAATTCTATATGATTTAAAAGTAATTTGAAAAACGGTGAAATTCTAGGCGAAACGTATTTTCGCGATTTTTTGCAAACAATTTGTCGGATTAACGCAAATGATATGGCGTTGGAAAGCTATGTAAAATGCACAACTTTTTCGTATAGAAATGTTTTTCTAATTCCTTACAGTTTAAAAACGAATTTGAATACGGTCAAATTTGATTTTGAACGTGATTTTTTTAAAAAGTTTGTCGAAATATGGCAAATAATATACAGTTGAATAGGTATCGAAAATGTGAAACTTAGTCATGTTGAACATTTTCTCTACTTCGCAACCGTTTAAGAGTAATTTTGAATACGGCATGATGGATCCTACTGTTTTCTCGTGTGAAAAACAGAGTACTCGTATATATATATATATATATATATATATATATATATATATATATATATATATATATATATATATATATATAGCGTGGCAGGTTGGGACACCTAGGTGCCCAAGCTCCTTACCTTTCCACCATTTGATTGTATTTAGATGCGTGCTATTGTGATAGGTATATAAGGTAATCGGTCAATCCATTAGTAACTGCCAATTCTAAAGTAAATAGATTTGTAAACAATTATGACGTTTATCATTTAATGGATGTCATTAAGCATGCCATGCATGGTAACATATCTTTAGAAGGAAAAAATACTAAACATTAGGTATACGGATATTTATTTCATACATGTATGAATTCATTTATTTAGTACGTATCTGTTAGATTTTTATTCATATATACCCAGAATATTTGGTACGTACATATTAGATTTTTATCTATGTATATATCCAGAATATTTATTACGTACCAATTAGATTAGGTGTGTACGGATTCGTTTATTTGGTACACAGTCGTTAGATTTTTTTAGAGGAAACCTTGGGTTTTTGGGGCATTGGATTCTCACCAATGTTTTCGTTACTCAAGCCAACATTCTCGCTTCCGCTTCGTCGACCTCCGCTTTCACGGTTGCTTCCCTCTAAGGCGGAACGCTCCCCTACCGATGCATTCCGTAAATATCCCATTTCAAAAATCGAAACAATCGGGACTTTTCGGAGATTGGATGCAGTTACTAATTCATGATCTGGCATGTACAGAATGAAAACTTCATTCTCGATTCTACGAGAATTTTTATGAAAGCGTTTCATTTGCTTCTCTTCAATGGAAGTTTCATTTTCCCAGAATGTATCCTAATTTTTGGCCTAATTCTTCTTCTGATGATCGATTCAACCTCTGATCAAAAAGATAGACCTTGGTTCTATTTCATCTCTTCAACAAGTTTAGTAATAAGCATAACGGCCCTATTGTTCCGATGGAGAGAAAAACCTATAATTAGCTTTTCGGGAAATTTCCAAACGAACAATTTCAACGAAATCTTTCAATTTCTCTATCTATATACCTAGAATATTTAGTATGTAACGCATTATATTTTTTTGTATGAATACACCTAGAATGTTTAGAACCTTTCAATTAGATTTTTGTGTATGTATATATCCAAATTACGCAATATATTTTCTTGCGTGGTTATATGTACGTAGGGAAAATCATGTGTGTGTATCATGACCAGAATATTTAGTACGCACGCATTAGATTGTTTTCCTATGTATATACCCAGGTTATATAGTACATACCAACTAGATTAGGTATGTACGGATTTGTTTATTTGGTACACACTCATTATATTTTTTTAGTAGGTATATATCTAGAATATTTAGTATGTAAACATACTCAGAATATTTAATACGTACACATTAGATTAAATATGTACGGATTCGTTTATTTCGTACACACTCATTAGATTTTTTTAGTAGATATATACGTAGAATATTTAGTATGTAAAGCATTATATTTTTTTGTATATATATACCCAGAATATTTAGTACGTATCCATTAGATTTTTGTGTATGTATATACCCAAAGTAAGCAATATATTTTCTTGCGTGGGTATATGAACGTAGGAAAAAATCATGCATGGGTATCATATATTCCTACAAGTAAAAAAATAATTAGGATCATAGTTTATATTAATTGGTCACCTTAATTTGTATAAAAATATTAGCAGTTAAAAGTGTGACCTGGCCTTAAGTTAAAAAAATACTAGATAACTTGAAAAGCTAAATTTTAGAAAAATAAATAAGAATATCCTTAATATACCTACAAACCTTTGGGATGACATTACATATTTTTTCATATCCGATACCTTAAAAAATGACAGTGTATATATGTATCCTTTTTGTTTGGAAAGAAATCATATAAGGAAACCAGTAGTATATTAATTTTTTGAAAGCAATTATCGACCATTGATGGTTGTAGTGCATGCAAACAAAATTTGGAAGGTCACTATGTCAAATATGACTTGCTATACTGGGACCTAGGTGCCTAGGCACCTAGGTGCCCCACATAATTTACCTATATATATATACATATATATATATATATATATATATATATATATATATATATGTTTGTACTGATCTATTTTTTGTAGAGTAATTTTGAATGGTTCCGAAAAAGGGTACTTGTACTGATGCTTGCATGGGTTTGTACTAAGCGTGTTTTCACTAACTAGACTTTGCTCTGTTTTTTGGGTAATATTTTTCTCGTAAATTTTCAACGGTTTGCTATATCCTAGCCCTGAACTTGTATGGTTTATATTGTTGAACTGAATGTTATTGTATGTCGGCCCTGTACTTTCATGGTTTATATCATCAAACTGAATGATATTTTTTTCAAAAAGATTTTTTTTGTTATTCTTTTTTTTGAACTAAACATTTTTTACAACGATGTTCTGGACTTTTCTTATTTTATGACTTGTACTTTTACCATTTGAATTGCATGGAGTTTCCTTTTGCTTGAACTTTTACAATTTGAATTTCTGTCATTTCTTTTATTCCGAATGGACCACCGTTTTTAACTTGTACTGATCAATATTTTTAATTAAACCATTTTTCCTTTGTAGAACGGACCACCGTTTTTGTTTGTACGGATCAGTTGTAGAACTTGGACGTCAATGTCACAGAATTAATTTGTGAGCTTCTCACGTTTCCTTTTAAAGTTGTTTTTTCCCTCGAACTTTATTGGCACCAAATTTTCTTTTCCGTGCCTCTCGAACTGATGCGATTTTTTTCGACGAGTACGTACCAAATTTCTCTGTACTGTTATGCTTTTAACACACACACATATTGAATTGTTCCCACATTTCATTATGAATTTATTATATATAAAAGTTGAACTATACGACACCTTTTTAATGAATCTAACAAGTATTTTCGCTCACTAAACTTCCAAATGTTTTTCCGTTGTAAACTCAAGTCTGAACAGTTGTAAATACTTCTAAATTGAATTGAAATAAAATATAGGAACACTCGAGTCTGAACAATTGCAAATAGTTCTAAATAGTTCTAAATTGAACTGAAATAAAATATATGAACTGAAGAGAGTGTATTTTTAGATTTCTGCTAGCATGCATCATGACATTTTAGATATGTTTTTACAATAGAACATATACTAATTTTTATGTCAAGTAACCTCAAACAAAACAAAAGTAGAGCTTCATTTACAAGAATAGAACAGAACATATGCTAGTTTCGATCCATACAAGGTTTTCTCAAATGCTTATTAAGAATAACACACAACTCCTATTGTGCTATAGGAAGAACACTTAAACAGGGGAAATTGGACATAGAATCGTTAAGTAGGTGTACTAAAAAGCATACAAAACATGTACTGAAAAAGAACAAAACATTCTTAGCGTTACATGGGCCTCCTATGGCAGAGGTGAATGTTCTAATAGTTGCCTCGTCGCACGGCCTCGTGTGGCGGAGGTGAACGGCTTGTGGTGGTAAGGGTGAACGGCTTGAGCGCTGCATGTCCAAAAAATTGGTTTTATTTGACAACACGAAAACATAAAAAGGATGATTTCAGTTTCATAAATTAACTCAAGAGGCAGTACCTCTAGCAATGGAAGATTACTGAGCCAAATGTCCATTCCGTGGCTACAAAAAAACTGATTATTTTGTTTTTCTTAGTGGTGCCACTACCTTCAGATTAGAAGGACATACATAATACTCAAACGTTGAACTGCACATATTTTTTTACATCATTTTCACGGCCTGACAATACATCCATCTCATTTATTCAGTTTATCGGTTAACAAAAAGTATCAGCTATCAGTCCACAAAGAGCATCAACTATCAGTTCACAAAAATATGAAACATCACAGGAACATAAAAAGAATGTTTATTAGTTCACAAACCTATCAGCAATAGTAGTCCTGCGGCTCCAGTGCAGCCGCCATTGTTGGTTTTTCTTCTTAAAATACACACTGAACTGTTGTAACAAAAAAGAAACTTTAAACCACAAGATTTAGCAAGATGAACCACTAGCTTACTAACTAGAGAATTGAATGAATTTCAAAAATTGAACTTTTTTCTAATGCTCTGCAGGCCGGAAAATGGGGGATTAAAGTTTGTAGCAGTAGTGCTCATGCCTATATAGGGCTCTCCCAGGACAAGCCCTTGTGTATAAAAAGCTAGTGGTTTAAATTCAAAATGTGGACAATGCCACCACACATTTTATTAGTATATATTCTCACCTTATCCTCCGGTGCCTGTTTTGTGTTATATGAAGATGCAAAACATAAAGGGAATTGTACTTACGATTCGGAATTAGATGAACCGAATAGCAAACAAAAGATGGCTGAAAAACTGAACTAGCTCAACCATTCTACTTTTTGGGAATGTAATGCTCTGCAGATGAAGTGAACTCTTCGACACATATCTTTCGTTTGTAAACATACCCAACTCACACCCTCATGTATATTGTGTAAACATAAAGGCACAATCAACTGAGCTAGAGACAGAAAAATACAGGAGATGGGAAGTGCCAACAAGTGGACACTACAGTGCATGCGTTCTTGTGATCTCCAACACCATACAATCTTGCTATACATAATCCTGGATGCATGCTGACCATTCCATTCAAAACATAAGAATTTTGCAGCAAAGAGTTCAAAAAATGACTACACCGTGAATGTATCTGACACTTCCTCTAATCGCTCTTGAATTATTTTGCCGCTGTAGGGGGATCCCAGCTACTACCAAGTCATTCTCGAGGACCTTATAGAGGCAGCACAGTTGGTCACAGGCCAGGTGTAAGTTTGAACTATCAGG
This sequence comes from Triticum aestivum, assembly GCF_018294505.1. Lineage (NCBI taxonomy): Eukaryota > Viridiplantae > Streptophyta > Magnoliopsida > Poales > Poaceae > Triticum > Triticum aestivum. The sequence goes on along the minus strand of NC_057809.1, from coordinate 372,949,866 downwards.
TGTGCTGGGATTTGGCCACTGTAGAGAAACAAGAAGTCAGAACAAATAGGAGTTATATAGGTTACATATTTTTGCCTTCTATAATGACGTGCTTCCTGGGCAGTCCAAAAGCAGCAGCCGCACAAGTTCAGTAGCCGCTCAACACGCGCACCTACTCGATGGGAATTTACACAGATTGTTTGCAATTTGTACAAACTTTTAAAACATGAACTCTGTGGTCCAAAACTTAGTGTTTGAACTAAAATGCATGTTTTAACTAAGTTGCATGATAGCTCAAAATCGAAATCAAATCATTCAGAAATTGCACCAAATATATCACATATTTGCAAAGATGAAATGTATCTAGTGTTGCTAGCAAGTTGATTAATAGAATGACTCCATGTATCTCTCTTATTTCTGTCCATGATGGTATGGTTAGTGCTAACAATATACAATGTACAATACACACATGTACTACACAAGACTCTTCGTCTGTACTGCTTAGAACAACAAATTAATCAAAAGAAAACTAATTTATGAAGGAAACAATTCTTGAACTTTGGTTAGAGCTTTGTTCATTGAGATTTTTGAACTCTTGCAGTAGTTATACCTGAACTTGCGCTGTCGTGGTTCTAAGTCTGACAGTGATGTAGGGGGATAAGTATGGAGAGGCAAGATCTTAGCTATGGAGAAGTCGTAAGCACATGAGGTTTACGAGTTCAGGCCCTTCTCGGAGGAAGTAATAGCCCTACGTCTCGGAGCCCGGAGGCGGTCGACTGGATTATGCGTGTATGAATTACAGGGGTGCGAACCCTTTACACTATGGAGGGGGTGGCTTATATAGAGTTCATCGGCCCCCCTCGGCCCTCAGTTGTGTAGGGTCTTAAATACATTAAAGTCGGGCGTTACTGGTAACGCCTCTAATAAAGTGCTATGATGACCATAAAGGCTACTTAATAACCGACCATTAGCGTGCGGAGTGTCTTTAGGTCTCCTGGCCGTCGAGTGATTGGACCTTGGTTGAGTGATTACTTCTTGGTCGAGTGTCTTCGAGTCTGTCGAGTGAAACACCTTCAAGTCGATTGAAAGGTGATTTCTTCTTGAGATGTCCTTGGGTAGGGCAGCTGGGACAGGTCCATGACCCTACCCTATGTACATAGATTCATCATTAGCCCCCGAATGGATCGAGGTTTGAGTGGGGAAGGAGTTGAGCACTTCTCCGACTTATTTTTCATGCTATGAGCATATCTTGTTTCGGATCAATGAACCTGAGTGATGACAGCAACTTCCTTTTCAGTCGCCTTGATCCATTCTTAGTTTTTTGTCGAGTGAGTTTCCTTACTTGAGAGGCTCCGAGTGACGGTGTGGAGGAGATCTTCGGTCTGACAAGTTGTTCTGCTGCTCGCAGATTTCGCAGGATCCAAATTTTGGGAAGCGCGCGGGACGGGGAAGGCCGCAGTAATCGGATGGGATAGGGCGGAGCCGCCTCAATCCTCACGCCACCTTTTTCGCCACGTACCGCGCGCGCGATTGTTACGGGATTTGACAGGACCGCCCGGGCCTACCAGTCAGCCACTCGGAAGCGGCCTCATATAAGGCGTTAAACCGGGGTCTCTTGAACAGTGCGTCCCCATTATCTCTTCTCCTCTTCAACCTCCTTCGCCGCGCTCGCTCTCGCCCTAGCACCACTGCTCCGTACGCGTCTCGCCGGCGACGATGGGGAAGGAGAAGACGGCGGCTCTGGAGCGGGCGAAGAAAGAGATGGCAAAGGCGAAGGGGAAAGCGACCAGTCGAGGCGGATCTTCCTCGCGGACCGGCCTGCCGAAGGGCTGGATCCAGGGGGACTGGATCCGCTCGACGATCACCCAAGAGGATCTCGACGACCTGGCTGAAGGAGGGCTGATCCCCCATGAATCGGCGCAGCTTCCGGGGAAGGAATCCGAGCCGCAACCTCAGGAGGGTGAGCGCGTTCTCCTCGCCACCCACGTCGACCGTGGATTTTCCTTGCCTCCTCACCCTTTCTTTCGGGGATTTCTGAACTTCTTTGGGGCGCAACTCCACCACTTCACTCCCAACTCAATTGTTTATCTCGCCGCTTTCATTTCTTTGTGTGAGAACTTTCTGGGTTGCCGGCCTCATTGGGGTCTTTTCAAGCACATTTTCACTTGTCGCTCTCAGACGGTGAAAAAGGCCAATCCGAGTGACGAGAGAACTCAAGTGATTCGGATGTGCGGGGGTCTTGGTGTTCAGATGAGAGGGAAAAGTTCCTTTCCGGCCATGATTCTTCCCAACTCGGTTCGCGGATGGCAGTCGACCTGGTTTTACTGCAAAGACCAGTCGACGCCAGGGTAGTCGACCGGCCTCCCTCCTTTTACCATGGACCGAGTGAGGAAACCCTCCTCTTTGAAGGTGCTCCCGGAGGAGAAGGCGCAGGTGAGGGTGCTGGTCGAGCGAGTGGTCCAGCTTATCCGTGACGGGGTCATCGGTATGGATCTCTTGGAGGTCTTCCTTCAGCGGCGCATCCAGCCTCTTCAAGCTCGAGACCATCCGATGTGGATGTATTCGGGTCTTGATGACTCCACTCGGATTCATCCAGAGGAGGTCGACAACGACACATTGGAGAAGTGGCTGTCGGGCATGACCGGAAACAAGGACAACCCCAGGGGAGCCAGGAGAGTTCCTCCATTCGACCAGTCCCATGTACCAGAGAAGGTCCGATTCCGAGCTTTTGATTGTAATCTGAATTCACTCGCGCAGCCGTCTATACCACATCGACTGACTTTATTCTTCCTGCTTTCTTTCAGGCCCTTATCGAAATGTATTCAATGCCCAATGGAGAGCAAGAGCAAGATCTGGAAGGCGAGGCGAGCGGCGGCGACAGTGGCGAATGGACTTCTGACGGTGAAGGGGACGGAGAAAGCGACGACCCAAGTGACGAAGAAGAAGTCGAGTCGCCTCCTCGCAGGGAGAGGCGATCCAAGCTTGACCAAGAATGACCGAGCGCCCGCGAACAGGCGACTGCTCAGGCTGGTCAGTCTTCAAAGTGTCCTCGGATCTCTTCACCAACCCCGGCCGAAAAAGCGCCAAAGCATCCCAAAGTTGCAGAACCGAAGACTCGGAAGGCATTGCCGAAGATTAAGATTGACATCCCCGTCGCTTCCGCGTGAGTGTCTCCCTTTGTATTCACTGGACGCCCCGCGCTGTTTGTTTTTCTTGTTTTAACCAAACGAACTTTGGAACTGGCAGTGCTGCTACTTCCAGGACCTCAGCTTACAGGGACGAGGATGAGGTGATGGAGGATGTGGTCACTTCTAATCTGGGTATGATTTCTGCCATTCTGTTTTTGTTTGGTCGACTCAACTGCAATGTGCACCATTGGGTGATGTGATTTTGGCGATTGAACTTTGCACAGCTCCCAACATTATTGACCTCCCCGATGATGATGAAGAGCCTGAGAGGCCTTTGACGAGGAAGAATAGGCAAGCTCCTGCAAGCGAGGTGCTACAGTCGACGCCGAGGGCGGAACCAGTCGTTCAGGACACTGGCGACGCCAATCGGGGTTCTGTCACCTTCGCCGTGCCACTGTCGAGTGCCTTGCCTTCTTCGTCGACTGCTCAGGCCCCTGTCGACCCACCTTTAGTTTTTGTGACCCATCATGTCCCAGAGGACGAAGTGAATGCTGCCAAGGAAGCTATACGCTAGGCGGGCATCATGATGGAGAAGATGAAGATGGTGCGGGACGCCAGTCAGGCCGCCTACGACGCCAGCTCGGCTCTCCAAAGCAATGTTCAGGTTAGTTGGTCGCCACTTGTTCTGTTAGGATATGCTATCTGAAGACTCTTTCTGAAAATCTTTGCATCTGTACACCCACTGGGTGCGTTGATTGAATTTTTGAATTAGTGGGGGCACGCTAAGTGCACCCACTGGGTGTAGTCCCCGAGACTACGGTGGACTGCTGGCAGTCGACTGTAGTCTTTGTATTTTGTCAAGTGTAAACCGAACTGGTAGTTTGTCTCTTCCACTCGGTCTGGTCAAGTGGGATCAGAACCGGTGGGGGCACGCCAAGTGCACCCACTGGGTGTAGTCCCCGAGACCGCGGTCGACTGCTGGAAGTCGACTGTGGTCTGAGTTCTTTCTCTCTCCTTTTTTTACTCCCTGCACTCGACTCCGGCGGGCCGGTCGAGTGGGATCAGAACTGGTGGGGGCACGCAAAGTGCACCCACTGGGTGTAGTCCCCGAGACTATGGTGGACTGCGGGCAGTCGACCGTAGTCTTAGTACTTATTGTCTTTGTCATTTTTCACTATAAAATAACTTCTCCTCTTTGATTCCAGAAATCTTGTGATCTTGGAGTTCGCTTTGCTGACTTGGAGAAACAGCAGATCCAACTGAACCTTGACTTGGAGCTGGCCAAGAGAGAGCTGCAAAAGGCCAAGGACGGTGCCAATGGTAAGACGAGTTTGTCGACTGGTTTGTCTTAGGCTTGAGTACCCTTCTGCTCTTTCTGAATCGAGCATCATTTCTTTGCAGAAAAACTGAGAGAAGCTCTGGCGAAGAAGGATCAGGATTTGGCTGCTGCTCGAAAGGAAGCTGACGACAGAACCGCTCTGGCTGAACAGAAACTGGCTTCGGTCGGCCAGTTGGAAGAAGAGAATACCAAGATGAAATCTGCTCTGAACGAAGCCAACAACGAGTTCACGCGCCTGAAGAAGGAAATCTCAATCTGTACGAGAAGATGGAAAGCATCGCTCGCAGGAGGGACGATCTGGAGGGCTATCTGTGGAGCCTTGCTAAGAAGTTGTTCATCAAGCTTGAAGGTACACATTTTGTTCCGACTGATTTTTTTGTCGACTCAGCGTACGAAAATTGTCTTATCCTTGGATCGTGAATGCAGAGTTTCGCCAAAACTTCGAGGAGGAGATTGGGCGGATTGAGCCAGGTTTGGACCCAATCAATTCTCCCGTGAAAGATGAAACTGCCATGAATCTGCTCCGACTGGAATCCCGCATCGACGTTGTTGTGGACTACTTGGCTCGACTGAAGGTCGCCATGTCATGGATCGACCCGGCACTTTGGCCAGAGGCCACGCTCCAGAATGATCTTGAGTCTCTGATGACTCGACTTAATAAGATCCTTGACCGAGTGCAGGAGTGGAAGAAATCTTCTGCCCGGTGTGGTGCTGATGTGGCTCTGTCTTTGGTTCGTGTCCATTGCAAGGAGGTGCGACAAGACAAGCTGGCAGCAATCAAGGTCGCCAACACCCAGAAGCATGACTTCCGATCTTTTACGGAGACTTTCATCGCTGCAGCAATTCGGATCGCCGACGGCGTCGACCTAGACGAGTTCGTAGAGCCTGCCAGTCCTCCTCCCGCGGAGTGAACAAACTTTTATGCCTCACCTTAAATTTGCCTCGGAATGCCGAGTGGTTTTTGTAACCGTTAAACTCTTTCGGGCTGAATGCCCGAGCACTTCGATATGTGGTTCGGAACCTTTAGGATTTATCTGAACTTGGTTTATCATTGAATATCTTTATGAGTCCTCCGTCGAGTGGAAATCGTTCTTCACTTGAGACAACTTTCGTATTTGTGGCGCAGCTCCCAAGGAGAAGGTGTCAGTCGACCTGCACCTCGTCGTCCTTGTGGAGTGGGATGGAGCGCACATTGTATTTGTGGCGAAGCTCCCAAGGAGAAGGTGGCAGTCGACCTGCACCTTGTCATCCTTGCGAAGTGGGATGGAGCGCACATTGTATTTGTGGCGAAGCTCCCAAGGAGAAGGCAGCAGTCGACCTGCACCTCGTCGTCCTTGCGGAGTGGGATGGAGCGCACGTTGTATTTGTGGCGAAGCTCCCAAGGAGAAGGTGGCAGTCGACCTGCACCTCATCGTCCTTGCGGGTCGGCGATGTGTTTCGTACTTAGGCGAGTACTGGACTGCAGCTAAGCCCCCGAGTGGGAGTCTGGCTCACCACTCGGTAGGATTTTTCAAACTTAGGCGAGTACTGGACTGCAGCTAAGCCCCCGAGTGGGAGGGTCGCTCACCACTCGGTAGGATTTTTCAAACTTAGGTGAGTACTGGACTGCAACTAAGCCCCCGAGTGGGAGGGTCGCTCACCACTCAGTAGGATTTTTCAAATACTTAGGCGAGTACTGGACCATAGCTAAGCCCCTGAGTGGGAGGGTCGCTCACCACTCGGTAGGATTTTTCAAACTTAGGCGAGTACTGGACTGCAGCTAAGCCCCCGAGTGGGAGGGTCGCTCACCACTCGGTAGGATTTTTAAATACTTAGGCGAGTACTGGACTGCAGCTAAGCCCCCAAGTGGGAGGGTCGCTCACCACTCGGTAGGATTTTTCAAACTTAGGCGAGTACTGGACTGCAGCTAAGCCCCCGAGTGGGAGGGTCGCTCACCACTCGGTAGGATTTTTCAAACTTAGGCGAGTACTGGACTGCAGCTAAGCCCCCGAGTGGGAGGGTCGCTCACCACTCGGTAGGATTTTCAAATACTTAGGCGAGTACTGGACTGCAGCTAAGCCCCCGAGTGGGAGGGTCGTTCACCACTCGGTAGGATTTTTCAAACTTAGGCGAGTAATCTGCAGCTAAGCCCCCGAGTGGGAGGGTCACTCACCACTCGGTAGGATTTTTCAAACTTAGGCGAGTACTGGACTGCAGCTAAGCCCCCAAGAGGGAGGTTCGCTCACCACTCGGTAGGATTTTCAAATACTTAGGCGAGTACTGGACTGCAGCTAAGCCCCCGAGTGGGAGGGTCGCTCACCACTCGGTAGGATTTTTCAAACTTAGGCGAGTACTGGAATGCAGCTAAGCCCCCGAGTGGGAGGCTGGCTCACCACTCGGTAGGAATTCCAAATACTTAGGCGAAATGGGTTCGCAGCTAAGCCCCCGAGTGGGAGGCTGGCTCACCACTCGGTAGGAAATTACTTTTACAAACTTAGGCGAAACGGATTCGCAGCTAAGCCACCCACTGGGGGGTTTCTCACACAAACAAAAACAATAACAATCACTGGGAAAATTATAACGCTCTTGTCTTTGATAAATAAACTACATGAGTTTTTCTTATTACATCTCATCCGAGTGAAAATTCAAGTATAAAACGGGCGGAGGAGCTCCGCATTCCAGGCTCGTGGCTCATCAATCTGGCGATCGACATTATAGAGGTGGTACGCTCCATTGTGGAGGACTCTGGTGACTATGAAGGGGCCTTTCCAGGTAGGAGCGAGTTTGTGTGGTTTCTACTGATCCACTCGGAGGACTAAGTCTCCTTCTTGGAAGGCTCGACTCTTCACATTTCTGGCATAGAATTGACGCAAGTCTTGCTGATAGATGGTCGATCGGATCACGGCCATTTCTCTTTCTTCTTCCAGGAGGTCGACTGTGTCCTGCCGGGCTTGTTCTGCTTCATCTTCAGAGTAGAGCTCAACTCGGGGGGCGTTGTGAAGCAGGTCACTCGACAAGACTGCTTTGGCTCCGTAGACCAGAAAGAATGGGGTTCTTCTGGTCGATCGGTTCGGGGTTGTCCTCAATCCCCAAAGGACTGATGGAAGCTCGTCGACCCATGCACGTGCTGCGTGCTTGAGATCGCGCATCAATCGAGGTTTCAGTCCTTTGAGAATTAGGCCGTTTGCCCTTTCCGCTTGTCCATTCGACTGGGGGTGAGCGACCGAAGCGTAGTCGACTCATGTGCCCTGAGAGGCGCAAAAGGCCCTGAATTTGTCGGAATCGAAGTTCGACCCATTATCAGTGATGATGATGTGCGGAACTCCATATCTGTATATCAACTCTCTGATGAAACTGATAGCAGTGCAAGCATCAAGATTCTTGATAGGCCTAGCTTCAATCCATTTGGTGAACTTGTCGACTGCTACTAGCACATGAGTGAAGCCGCTCCTGCCTGTTCTCAGTGGTCCAACCATGTCCAGCCCCCAAACAACGAAGGGCCAGACGAGTGGAATGGTTTTCAGGGCTGACACGGGCTTGTGCGACATATTGGAGTAATACTGACATCCTTCACATTTGTCGACTATCTCTTTCGCCATTTCATTCGCTCTTGGCCAGTAGAATCCCGCTCGGTATGCTTTAGCCACAATGGTCCGAGAGGACGCATGATGACCACAGGTCCCCGAGTGGATATCATCAAGGATCATCTGACCTTCTTCTTGTGTAATACACTTCTGACTGACTCCAGTCGCGCTTTCTCTATATAACTGTCCTTTTATGACTGTAAATGTCTTGGATCGACGAACGATCTGTCGAGCCTCTTCTTCATCTTCTGATAGCTCTTTCCTTAGGATGTACGCGATGTACGGTACTGTCCAGTCGGGAGTGATGACCAAGACTTCCATGATCAGGTCGACCACAGCTGGAACTTCAACTTCAGTCGGATCTGTGGCACTTTTTGGCTGCGGGGCCTCTTCAGTGAAGGGATCCTCCTGAACTGATGGTGTGTGGATGTGTTCCAAAAACACATTGCTAGGAATGGCTTCTCTTTTGGAACCTATTTTTGCCAAATCATCAGCTGCTTGATTTTTTAGTCGGGGTATGTGATGAAGTTCTAACCCCTCGAATTTCCTCTCCAGCTTTCTCACTGCATTGCAATAACCAGTCATGGCTGGACTTCTGACGTCCCACTCCTTCATCACCTGATTAACCACCAAATCTGAGTCGCCATAGACCATGAGGCAACGGACGCCGAGAGAAATGGCCATGCGCAACCCATATAAAAGTGCTTCATATTCTGCCTCGCTATTGGAGGAATCAAAGTGGATTTGAAGAACATATCTGAGCTTATCTCCTCGGGGGGAGACCAACACCACTCCGGCACCAGAACCATTCAGCATCTTGGAACCGTCGAAAAACATGGTCCAATGCTCCGAGTGAACCTGAGTCGGCAGTTGCTGTTCAATCCACTCGGCGACGAAATATGCGATTGCCTAGGACTTGATAGCTTTCTTTGCCTCAAACTTGATATCTAGAGGAAGGAGTTCAATCGCCCATTTTGCCACTCGACCAGTTGCATCTCTGTTATGCAGGATCTCTGACAATGGAGCGTCGCTGACGACTGTAATGGAATGATCAGAGAAGTAGTGAGCAACTTTCTTTGTGGTCATATAAATCCCATATACAAGCTTCTGATAATGAGGATATCTTTGCTTCGACGGGGTCAAAACTTCAGAAATATAATATACTGGGCGCTGAACTTTGAAGGCTTTTCCTTCTTCTTCCCGCTCGACCGTAAGTACCGTACTGACGACTTGTCCCGTGGCTGCGATGTAAAGCAGCAAAGGCTCCTTGCTGATTGGGGCAGCAAGCACCGGCTGGGTGGAGAGCAGAGCTTTGAGCTCTGCAAACGCTGCATCAGCTTCGGGAGTCCACTCGAACTTGTCGGACTTCTTCATCAATCGGTAAAGAGGCAATGCCTTTTCACCGAGACGAGATATGAATCGACTTAAAGCGGCCAAGCAACTAGTAAGCTTCTGGACGTCGTGCACTCGCACAGGACTTTTCATTCGGAGTATAGTACCGACTTTTTCTGGATTGGCGTCGATTCCCCATTCGGAAACGAGAAAACCGAGTAATTTTCCGCCAGGAACTCCGAATGTGCACTTTGATGGATTGAGCTTGATATCATACCTCCTGAGGTTGGCAAAGGTTTCAGCAGGTCAGTCAGCAGGTCGGAACCCTTCCGTGACTTGACCACAATATCATCCATGTATGCTTCCACATTCCGACTGATTTGAGTGAGCAAACACTTCTGAATCATCCTCATGAATGTGGCTCCAGCATTCTTGAGGCCGAACGGCATGGTAACATAACAGAAGCACCCGAATGGAGTGATAAAAGCTGTTTTGATCTCGTCAGGTCCATACAGACGGATCTGATGATACCCGGAATAGGCGTCTAAAAAAGACAGTCGCTCACACCCCGCAGTCGAGTCGACTATCTGGTCGATGCGGGGGAGAGGAAAATGATATTTCGGGCAGGCCCGATTGATATGTTTAAAGTCAATGCACATGAGAAGTGACTTGTCCTTCTTGGGGACCATGACAACGTTGGCGAGCCACTCGGAGTGGTAGATTTCTCGGATGAACTCTGCTGCTAAGAGCCGAGCCACCTCCTCGCCAATAGCCTTTCTCTTTTGGACGGCGGACCGTCAGAGATGCTCTTTGACAAGTTTTACTTTTGCATCGACTCTTAGGCGGTGCTCAGCCAGCTCCCTGGGAACACCCGGCATGTTAGAAGGCTTCCATGCAAAAATGTCCCAGTTCTCACGGAGGAACTGGATGAGCGCTTCTTCCTATTTGGAGTCGAGTGTCGTTGAGATATGAGTTGGAGCAGCGCTGGGATCGGCCGGGTGAATGTGAGCTGTCTTCATTTCCCCAGACGACTGAAAAGCTGATTCTGTAGCGGGCTTCTTGGCTCACAACAAATCACTCGGGTCTGCAGTCTTCTGGTATTCCTGCAGCTCCACCACTGCCATCTGAGCATCAGCGATCTTTGAACCTTTCTGAAAACATTCTTCTGCTTTCTTCCGATTGCCCGTAACAGTGATCACACCTTTGGGGCCAGGCATCTTCAATTTAAGATACACATAACACGGTCGGGCCATGAAGCGTGCATAAGCCGGCCTGCCCAAAATAGCGTGATAGGAACTCTGGAAGTCTACAACTTCAAACGTCAACTTTTCTTTGTGGTAATTCTTGGAATCACCAAAAACCACATTAAGAGTAATCTGGCCGAGTGATTCAGCCTTCTTCCCAGGAATGACTCCATGGAAACTCATGTTGCTGGTACTGAGTCTGGACATCGGAATGCCCATCCCTTTCAATGTCTCAGCATACAGTATGTTCAAACCACTGCCACCATCCATCAAGACTTTGGTCAGTCGAGTGCCTTCAACAACTGGGTCGACCACCAAAGCTTGCCTCCCAGGGGTGGCAATGTGCGTTGGGTGATCGGACGGTCGAATGTGATGGCAGTCTGAGACCACTTCAGATAACTGGGTGTCGCCGGAGCAACCATATTCACCTGTCGGTTGATAACTTTAAGTCGACTTTTGCTTTCAACATCGGCAAAAATCATCAGGGTGGAATTGACCTGGGGGTATCCATCGTCACTATCTTCCTTGTCCTCAACTTTGTCCGACTCCTTTTCCTTATCTTTGGGCTGCTTGCCCTGGAACTGCTGGATCAAGAGTCGACACTGTCGAGTGGTATGTTTCGGGTAAATGAAATTACCCTCTTCATCTTTCTTGGTGTGGATGTGACATGGCAAATCCAACACATCATTTCCGTCCTGGTCTTTAACTTTCTTGGGGTTCCAAGGTCCTTTAGGTTTCCCCTTAAACTTTCCCTAAGTTACAGCCAAGGCCTCCCCAAGAGCAGCTGGCTCGACTTTCCGCTTCTGTTTTCGATTGGAATTTCCTCCGGTTTCTTGAGCGACTGACTTGAGCTTGCCACTCCTGAGTCGATCGTCATCTTAACCATTAGCATACTTGGTGGCAATCTCCATCATCCGATTCAGAGACATATCTCCGGTTCGACCGAATTTCAGATTCAGTTCTCTATACTTGACGCCTTCTTTGAAGGCACAGACTGCTTGGTGGTCAGGCACATTCTCTATCGTGTGATGTAACGTGATCCATCTCTGGATGTAATCCCTCAAAGTTTCATTCGGCTTCTGCATGCAAGACCGCAGTTCCGTCAGCCCTGTCAGTCGCTTGCATGTTCCTTCAAATGTGGTGACAAACACTCGGGCGAGATCTTCCCAAGTGTAAATGCTGCTGGGTGCTAACTGGTTCAGCCATGCTCTGGCCGAGCCCTCCAACATGAGAGGCAGGTGCTTCATGGCCACTTCATCATTGCTGCCGCCAATCTGGACGGCCACTCGATAGTCTTCAAGCCAAGTATCGGGCTTGGACTCACCAGTGAACTTACTGACTCCAGTCGCCAACCTGAAGTTGGGAGGAATCACAGCGGCCCTGATGGATCTACTAAAGCACTCTGGCACCGAAACATGTACTCTGCTGATGGTAGGTGCATCCCTGTCGTGACCTTCTCGGTGAGCTCTGTTCCTGTCGACCAAACCTTGAACGAGAATGGATCTCGTATCAAAGCCTGGCTCCCTGGGGTCGACTGGAATCCTTCGCCCAACACTATGAGGGCGCCTGTCATCCTGCTGTTGAGGCGCATACGACCCGCTCCTCGGGGGGAGGGGTGGGCCCTCGACGTCGATCATCACGATCGAATCGGTGATTGTACTGCTCACGGTTCCCGTACTGATTGCGCCGGTCCCCACGACCCTCACGCCTCCGGGCGATCTTGGGCTATGAGCCGACTAGACTGTGTCTGCAGCAATGGATCTGCTATGAATCCCGTTCCGCGACTGAGAAACAACGGAATTCTGGTCTCCTGCTGCCCGAAGTAACGCTCTGATCTGCAGCAAGCCTCTGCCAGCCTCCGACTGGGAAGGCTGAATCGACTCTGCTATACGGGCTGCAGCTGCTAAATTCTGAATCGAAGTTCGATATACCTGCGGGGGCGGAAAGAGCTAACGTCGACTGGATTCTGGAACCCGTTGTCACGCACGCTCGTCGAGTGCTCGCTGGAGGTTCTCCAGTCGAGTGTGCTCGGCCAAGTTTGCCAGGCGTGCGTCCTCCAAGGCACGAGCCTTGGGGGTTTCTCCAACGATAGGAGTGTGCAGTGCATCCATGTTTCAGCGAGGCAGTTCTTCTCTCTGCAGCGACGTGAGAGGCTCGGGGAGATATTCCTCATGGGGACGTGACGGGTCGCCTCCACCGGCGCCTCCGTCAGCGCGGGGAAAACCGGGAGGACTGGGTGGTCCGTCGACCATCAGAACCTCCACCGCCGGATCACTGCTGTCGCACTCGGATGCGGTCTCTGTGGAGCCAGTCGACAGGTCGAACAGGCCGTAGAGGGATTCGTCGGGCTCGATCTCCGTGACTTGAGGGGTGGCCGACTGGCGTGCCACCGCGTGTCTCACCCACCGCTGAAGTCTCGACCGACCGGAGCGCTTGCGCCGGCGGGAAATAGGGAGGGAGGACAGCACAGGAGCCGACCGATAGTGGGTCGACGATTGCCACAAGAGGACGCCGCGGACGCACGCGCGAAAGTGCGTCGCCCCGCGGACAGGGAGTGCGTCCACGTCGAGCGGAGCCTCCTGAAGCCAAGCGGAGTCGTCGGCGATGAACGTGAGCGCGCCGAGACGGATCTCGCAGCCCTCCACCAAAACTTCGCCAGAAACCATGATGATTTGGATCGGAAAAGATCGCAACTCCTCCAACAAATCGCTAAAACACCCGCCCCGAGGTGGGCGCCAACTGTCGTGGTTCTAAGTCTGACAGTGATGTAGGGGGGTAAGTATGGAGAGGCAAGATCTTAGCTATGGAGAAGTTGTAAGCACACGAGGTTTACGAGTTCAGGCCCTTCTCGGAGGAAGTAATAGCCCTACGTCTCGGAGCCCGGAGGCGGTCGACTGGATTATGCGTGTATGAATTACAGGGGTGCGAACCCTTTACACTGAGGAGGGGGGTGGCTTATATAGAGTTCGCCGGCCCCCCTCGGCCCTCAGTTGTGTAGGGTCTTAAATACATTAAAGTTGGGCGTTACTGGTAACGCCTCTAATAAAGTGCTATGATGACCATAAAGGCTACTTAATAACCGACCGTTAGCGTGCGGAGTGCCTTTAGGTCTCCTGGCCGTCGAGTGATTGGACCTTGGTCGAGTGATTACTTCTTGGTCGAGTGTCTTCGAGTCTGTCGAGTGAAACACCTTCAAGTCGATTGAAAAGTGATTTCTTCTTGAGATGTCCTTGGGTAGGGCAACTGGGACAGGTCCATGACCCTACCCTAGATACATAGCTTCATCATGCGCTACACACTTCTTATTCAGTTAAGAGCGTCTAATATTTTTCCAACACCAATAACATTCTAACCCTTTAGAAAGTTGTAACAGAGCCAAAAGGCGTGTATGAGAACTTGTTCCGACAATCTGAATCTATAAATATTAAAGTGTATACACTTCTTTTAACCAAGAAAGTAATAACTAGTTTCTCGAAAGTGTTGTTGTTAGCCCGAGCACACATAGTCTCGATATCCCTGCCGTACCCTTGCACCGAGATAGCCAATGCAACACATATTCTGGAAGGTATAGTTAATGTACTGATATCTTATGCAGAACCAATGACCCACAACTGACAACAACGAAGTATTACGACGTCAGTCAGTTTCCGCGTGGCTCGGATGGAAGGAAACAATATGGGCCAGCATCTCTCCGATTCTGGACTGACGGCGTCATGTGAGCAGATTTATTCGGATCGCACGGTTGTACCAACCAATCTTCTCCGATGGGACTCAAGCCCATCCCCTACATTCCAGGCCGTTGAGATCCATTGCCGCTCCCCAACAGAAAAAAAGATGTTCCAAATAAACCTACAAAAAAAAGATATTCCGAATGTTACTAACAAAACAGATATTCTGAATTACGAGCAGCTAGACTGCATCGTGGATCTCACACAAAATTCAGTACATATCAGTCTCGGTTTATTCAGTACAAACGGATTTGCATGATGCTCCATAGATCACGGTATTTTTGATCCGCCACTTCTGATCATACACGCCAGCAAAGTGAAACTTCAAAAAAAAGGTTAACTAAAACCTGGGCGTCCAGAAGGGAAAGGAGTCCTTGCATTTTATTCATATGGTTCAGGGCATGCATAACATGTTCAGAAATATGAGCAGCTAAACTGCATCATGCATCTCACACAGAAGTCAGGTCGATGTTACACTATATAAAAGTCGAGGTTTATTCAGCGCAAACGGATTTGCATGATGCTCACACATGTTACAGTATGTTTGCACCACTCCTGCTAATTATACACGCCATCAAATTGACATTGCAGTAAAGGATAACTAAATTTCAGCTGCTCTCTAGCCTTAGCTCCATTGGTTCCCCTGCATTTTGTTTTACGTCAACCATGCATCATTTTTCAGTCCCTTTTCAGTCTTAGCTCCGCTGCTTTGTTTCATTTGTTTCGTCGCTGACCCTCTACTCCACAGTTCTTGCATCAAGTTGGTCGACCAGCTTGTTCTGGAGCTTCCCCACGGTCCGGACAGGTTGCTACTAAATAGTTCCGTTCAAGAATGAATCAGCATTTTTACTGAACTGCATATATGCAACAGACAACATACACATCTGAACTATTTCAAAACGGCCAGAATATGAATATGTTCTCTGTATTTTCAGGGGTGCAGAGATTGAATATCCATCTGACCAACACTGTTTTATCTACATTTTTCATGTTGCCACGCACTGCAGTCATCCCATCATCCTTGCACTCTTGTACGACACCAAAAACTTTCTGAAAAAAATTCTGAACTAACACGATGACTCCAAACCTTTGTGTCCATCTAGGCGCTTTTGGGCCGATCTACTCAGACTATTCCGAAGCTTGCGTCTGTTAGAGTGCAATTTCACCGTCCGCCACCCCCACCGCCACACAGATTTGACCCCCGCCGATGTTCGCCGCCAAGGCAGCAGCTCCTCCATTGACAACTGCGTAGGCAATTCTGGTGCAGGTGCTAGTACTGGATACTGCAGAAGCTCAATCGGAATCTCATTGGCATTGACCTCCTCCAGGAACCATGATGGTTCTTCTGATCAAATAAATTGAGGCGGAAACCACAGGATTAGATCTTGTGCTTTTGGATCCCACAAATTAGATGGCACCGCACACATGCAATTCAGATACGTACCTCTTAATCAACTGCAAGAGAAACTCCATATTCAAGGATCGTTTTCCTCTCCTTCGGACGCATCGAATGGCACCGAGCTCAGCCTCCGCAGCCGACCAACTGAACCAGGGAGACCCGCTTGCCCATCGCATTTACTCGGCCACCGTCGACCTAACCGGAAAGCATGTTTTCTGGCCCGCGGATCAGGACGCACGTGACGTCACGAGCCACGGCTCGGATTCAAACCGGAAAGTGGGCCAGATCGACGGAGAGGTGGGAAGGGGCAGGTGCACGCCGGGGCTTGTGGTGCTGATTGGGGAGGAACCCACGGGGGAAGAAAGTTGGGATGGGTGGGGTGGGTGGGGAGGAAGGTACGGTGGGGGTGGGCGGGTTCTTTTTTCCGTTCGCTGCGTGCAGTTCGTTTATTTTGTTTTTTTGTGTTCGGGTGGGTGGTGTTAGAATAAGGCCGGTGTTGTTAGAATAAAGTCTTAAGGGGTGTTGTTAGAATAGACTCATCCTATATATATGTCTAAGACCAACTCAACAATGCGAAGATAAACCATGAGGTTAAATCAATGTTGAAGACAAACCAAATGCGAAGACTATGTAATCATGACGCCAAATGAGACACTTAAAGAAGATTTTGGTGGTGGCGTTTCCCACTGTATAGGAAGTATAAGACCCAGACACGGTGTACAATTATCGTGGCGCTCGGAAGTCAAATTCCGTGTTAATGTATTCACACTTAGAGTGTGTCTTCATTGATTGAAGATATACGTTACTTCGTGTGTTGCACACCAAAGTCATCAACATGCATGTCGGTGTCAAAACCGGCTGATCTCGGGTAGGGGGTCCCGAACTGTGCGTCTAAGGTCGATGGTAACAGGAGACAGGGGACACGATATTTACCCAGGTCCGGGCCCTCTCTATGGAGGTAATACCCTACTTCCTGCTTGATTGATCTTAATGAATATGAGTATAACAAGAGTTGATCTACAATGAGCTCGTAATGGCTAAACCCTAGAAGTCTAGCTTGTATGATTGTCATAATGATCTATCGACTAGCCTGGCCTTGGCTTATATAATGCACCAGAGGCCTAGGATAACAAGAGTCCTAGCTGAATACGTTGGTGGAGAGGAGTCCTTGTCTTGATCACCAAGTCTTGTGGAATACTCCTTGTGTGCGGCATGGGCTGCCTGAAGTGGCCCATGAGTGAACCACCATGGGGGTCCTCGGCCCAATCCACCTGGTCGGGAGACGATGTGGTGAGTACCCCCTAGTCCAGGACACCATCAGTAGCCCCCTGAACCGGTATTCAAGTTGGGGACGCTCCTCGATCCTTCCGGACTGTTCTTCATCTTCGGTCGTCGGTCTTGAAAACTGGTTCAACAAATCTTCTCGTCTTCGATCTTGAGGATCGCCGAAGTGAATCCGAAGGGTTTACACATCGGTTATCCGAGGAGCCCTTTAAGTTCTCGGCCTTTATCAATGCCTTAGGATTATTTTTTACGTCACACCTCGGGTATGAAGTTGTTCCCATGCGGCGGTGTCCTCTTGCATCTGAGCTCCAACGCCGTACTGCATTTGAGATATCTTTTGTAGCCGAGCACCAACGTCGGACTATATCCGAGGTGTCATAGATCACCTTGGCTTGAAAAAGTTTGAAGGAGGTTATCCGAGTTTAACACTGAAAAGTTCTCTATGGAACGAGCCATTCGAATCCGGGCTTTACGCCGGACCACTTCCGAGCTCCAACGACGATCAGCGTCCAAGGTGTCGTAAACTACCTCAGTCTTTTAAAAGATTGAACGAATTCAGCCGAGCTTAATGCCGGAAATGCCCTCTATGGAGCTAGCCACTGGCGTCCGAGCTTTATGCCGGACTGCTTCCGCGGTGGTGCACCACCTCGATCGCGGGCTGATTTTTGTGAATATTTTTGATTGGTGCAATTTACTCTTTGCCGAGATATATAGCCAGTATATGTATATCCAGTAGCCCTCAAGGTGTGTGTCGGTCTAAACCCGAGGTGCACCTGAAGGAAAACATAAAACTGCTGATCCTGGTAGCCCCTGAGACTCAGGTCGATTTGCGAAATCGGCCTGAGAATCAACTCCTAGCTCGGCAGCATACGTAGGGATAGAAACACAGTGTAATATATTAGAGATAATAGTGATTGGCGAACGGGCCCTTGAGAGAGGGTTTTGAGAAGTTGCCGTAATATATTAGGTTGACGCCAGATAGGTCCATATGGTACCTATTGTTGTGCAAAGACGCGTTTGCCCATATTTTGGTCAAGCCCAACACTAAGCACTTTGAATTTCTGCACTGAACTGGCAACGCAGTAGCCCTCGAGACACTGGTCGGGTGGCAACACCAAATCAGGGGATCGATGTGCCCCTTTAATATTTATAAATAATGAGCGCGAAGCCCAGTAGCCCCCAAGCCTTAATGTGGGCACGGGTGGCTGAATTAAGGCTCAATATCTGTGTGAATTTTTTTGTTGTGTTTAACACAAACTTCTCGAGAAGAGGATAAAGATCTCTTAAAGGAGCTAGAGACAGCAAAAGCTGGGCTCGCCAAGGTTGGTCCCAAGGGGCTCAATAGATAGGAAATCAATGCCACTTGGGATTTAGGAGAGCTTTATGTAAGTTGCTCGCTTGGTCTTTAAAAGATGAGCTATAATAAATCAAATTTACTTGCAATTTATGATCCTATGTATCCAAGTATTTTACATCATTAATACTCGGATCTGCATTGTACAAAACTCTGTTGACCGACCATCGGCTTCCACCTCCTCGGCCAACAGCCGGGGAGTGTTTTTCCTGCTTTATAAAGCCTTCATGAGAGCAAAGATTTACGACAAACAAGGCAATCCGGTCATACGATATGATAAACAAAGGTACGCGGAGCCATATGTTATATTACTTAATCTAAGAAACATCTTGCAAGGAAAATAGTCCCGCTATCGATTCCTTTCTTTGGGTCGTCATGCTTATCATGATCATGAAACCTCACCTCCGATCAATGTGGAAGGAAAATATTGAGGATTTAGTTCGAGGAAAGTTCCCGACCTCTATGGTATTAATGAACCAACATTTTCAGTTCCATTGGTGCCGACCAATGTGATCCTTTAAGATCGCTAGCTTTCGGCTTCACCCTGTCTGAGGTACTAACTCGGATGACCCGGTAGTAACAATCACACAGGTGCTCCCTTTACCCCCTAGCCAAACAATCGGGAACGTAGGGGTAAGCACAGGAGCCAGGCAACTTAGCTTGGCAAAAATCTTAAGTCAAATTGATGCATATTTATGGCTTTATAACGATGATTACGGAAGGCAGCCCTTGTATGTTAAATACAAATGACGACGACCAGTTATCAGTTGAAAGTGGCCCATCGTCGGCTTCTACCACCTTGTAGATACTACGCAGGGTGTCTCCGCAATAATAAGACAACCCTTAGCCGACGTCTCGGTGCCCGAAGGCGGTTGTGTTAGCGGAAACGAGGCAATCAGATATGCAGGCTTTATAACTTTCACTTAGTCATAGGAGCTTTAAACTAGGGAAGCTAGCTACGAGCCCCCGGTTAGTGTTCGGCGATAGCCGAGGTCAAGCCGTAAACACTTCGGCCAATGTTATGAACGGCTGGTCATTTAATATTGTCATCAGATCACTGACCAGTTTACGCTTATTGTGATAGTCAATTTTTAGCTTTCTCCACTGAGGTGCTTAACCATGCGAGCTGGAAGAACAATCGCAGTGGTTCTCCCTTTGCACACCTAGCCGAACAAAGCAAAACGTAGGAGGCAAGCACAGGAGCTGGGCAACCCTACTATTTGACCGGAGACACAATTTGAAACCAATGCATATATAGCAATATCCGAGAATGTTTTTGCCGAATCTCTAAAGGTGTCCGGCGTTGCACTACGAGACTTATGCTGGAAACACACAAATAGTTTAAAAGTGCCATAAGCTTGGAAAACCAAAAAACGTCAGTAAAAACTTGACGTTCGAACAAGATAAAGTGTTCGGTGCCAATCTGAAAATTGGAAAACAATTGTGCTTCTGTCATGGTTGAACATGACACATCCGATCTCAAGACTTCACGCGGGTCAGCCTATAGCTTCAAGCTCCTTATTCCAAAGGCGGTGTACTTCTCCGAGGTCAGTTTAGCAAACTAAACTCGAGCGGCTTTTAGAGAGAAGACAGACTATCCGGCTATTGACCATACACTCCAGTAAAAAAAGGAGCAGTAGAAAAAGACTTTTCGACGACCAAGAAGAAAACACATTTACTATAAAACAACTCATAAAAATTTTAAGATCCCCCAAGTGACTTGGGTAAAAGAATTTTATGTATAATGATTGTATGTACCGAAGTACTTATATCATATCTGTGTTCACCCGAACTTTCGACGCGTCTTAACTGACCATCGGCTTCTCCCTCTTCGGTCAAGGGCCGAAAAGTGTTATGTACTCCACCTGTCGAGAATATCGACGATGTTTCCGATAACCAGACAATCAGGCCATAAGGCTGTAATAGACAAAGCGCGCTCAGGGAACTTATGCTATGTTACTAACGAAGTGTAAGAAGCATCTTCGAAGAAAATAGTACCCGCACCGATACCTTTCTTCGGTTGCTCATTATTACTATGAGACTTGTGCAATAGATTTTTTGTACTCATGAGTTCCGTTGTGTGCCGACCATGATTTAAAACAATAAGAGCGCTAGCTTTCGGCTTCACCCAGTCTGAGGTACTAACTCGGATGACCCGGTAGTAACAATCACAGAGGTGCTCCCTTTACCGCCTAGCCAAACAATCGGGAACGTAGGGGTAAGCACAGGAGCTAGGCAACCCAGCTTGCGAAACACTTAAGTCAACATGGTGCATATTGTGGCATAATACACGAACAAGGAACGAGGCCATACAAGTATAATCATATGCCAGAGGAAAGTCTTCATAAAGGAAGGCCCTAGATAAACGGGGTATTTGAATTTGTGTGTCACAAACAAAGTTTTGACAAGGAATTTTGTCACAAACAACTTTTTGCCAAAAAGTATAATGCTTGGTCGAAACGAAAAAAATTAAAACTGAAAGTTTTTGAGCAGGAAAGCGACATAGCTGGTTAATGTGCTCGGTGTTGATGACGCGATTCGGGATTGTGGCGGGACGAAGACGCCCATTGATCTGAGATAGATACGACAAGGTTCGTAGTCCTCGGCATGGCCGAGGTCCCAGCCTCCAAGCCCGAGGTGTCCGAGCAAGGAGTTCGACACTCCGAGGTAGTGACATGGCTCGGCCAATGCAGGCAGGCAGAGTGACGCCGAAGTTGTAACACCCCGGATGTAGCTTGTCATATTTGCACTCCGACTCTTGCCATTTTCGACTCTATGTTATGAGATTCCCTTCTTTGTTGGGTTTTGTCTTAGTTTTGCATTTCGTTCATGTCATGCATTTCATATCATGTCATCATGTGCATCTCATCTGCATACGTGTTCGTCTCATGCATCCGAGCATTTTCCCCATTGTCCATTTTGCAATCCGACACTCCTACGTCCTCCGGCGTCCCCTTTTGTCTCTTTTCGTGTGTGTGTGTGTGTTAAACGTTCTCGGAATGGACCGAGATTTGCCAAGCGTCCTTGGTACACCACCGGTAGACCGCCTGTAAAGTTTCGTGCCATTTGGAGTCCGTTTGATACTCCAACGTTTAACCGGGGAACCGTAAAGGCCTCGTGTGTGTTACAGCCCAACACCCCTCCAAAATGGCCCAATAACCCTTCCAAACCATCTCCATGTCCTCCGCCGTCGGATCACAATCGCGTGACCGAAAACCGCACCTCATTTGGACACTCCCACCTCCTTTTAGGTACAAAAATGTCTTCCCATCCAAATTTCGAGTCCAACCCTAGCAAACTTCCTCTTTGCGCTGCCGGAAATGTCCGCTGCGCCCAACCACCTCACTCCAACCAATCTCGTCGTGCCAACTCAGCACCGCCGCCACCTGGAGCCACTAGCGCGCTGCCACGTCACCTCCCGGCCGCGCCTCTCTCTCCTCGCCGCGCCGCGGCCCACCGGGGCCCAAGGCCGGCCCGCCCCGGGTCGATCTGGGCCGAGCTGCGCGCCGCCCGACCGCGCCTCTCCTCGAGCGTCGCCGCCGCCTTGCCCGTCCGCCACCACGGCGCGCCGCTCGCGCCTCCCTCCGCCACGCGCCGCAGCTCGCCAGCCCCGCCGCCTCCCATCATTCGCCGCCGCATCGCCACACGCGCCACCACCCGCCGGCGTCCACCGCCGCACGCGCAGGCCAGCGTCGTCCGCGGCCCCTCCTCGCCCCTCGTCGGAGTTCTCGTCGCCGGAATCCGCCCGGAGTCCACCGGAGCTCTCCCCGGCCAGATCCGTCCAGGTGGGACGAGATCAACCGGGATCCAAACCAAACGGCCTCCCCGCGCCCCCGGATCCTCTCATCCCGCACCACCTCGTCCCGCGTTGAGTTCTCGCGAGGGTAAAATTCCACTAAGTCCTTTCCCCCCTCATACTTTATTGCTCTGTTCAACGCATCATAACTTCATCACTGTAGCTCCGTTTCATGCACATAATATATCAAAATGTTCATCATGATGTGCTCTTCATTTCATTCAATTGTGACCTGCTTGTTTGAGTCCATCTTGACGCCCAAATCGTTGATGCAAGAGTGCTATAAATTGTTAGCGATGATTCTTATCAGAGTATGAGGATTTGTCATTTTCGTCTCATTTGTTGTGTGCTGCATATGGGCATGAGCTCTACATGTGTTTTGATCTACGCCATGCCATCTTTACAGGGGTGTATGCCATGTATTTTTGTGATCAATGTGGTGACTAGCACAAGCATGCAAAGTAGCCCTCGTGATATTGTTGATTTCAGGGACTTAGATTTTCACTAAGTCTTTGCTCTGTTGTTATTTTTATGCCATGTATTCATGTTGCTACAGTGAGATCCATGCTTTGTTTGAGTATCTTTAGTAAGGATGATTTGGACATATGGTTGTGCTATATCAATCCATGCCCCTGTTTGAAATTATGGAGTGCCCTAGCATGTCATAATCTTGCTCTACTTTTGCTATAAAATGTTCCTGGCAGATTGTTTACATGTATTCTTGCTGGTAGTATGCTTATCTTGTCATGCAATGCCTTGTGTTGAGTGAATCGAGCTCGCAAAGATGCCTTCATAACTCTGTTTTGCCATGCTCAGTTTTCTGCTAAGTCTAAATCTGTTAACGAAACTTGCTATGTTTACATGGGTCCCATCATATCTTCTGATCCTTTTTGACTCATGGTCAGTAAGGGACTTTTGTTCTATGCTTTGAGTAGATTCATGCCATGCCTTGTTTTGCTATGATATGTTCCTATAGAATGTTGTTTGCTTGCTCTAAACCTGGCTTCCTGATGTTAATTCCTGGCATGTTGATATTTTCACCAAGTTTGTGAAACTGATATCTTCTGCACTTTTGCCATGCTTGATTGAACCTGCTATTGTGTGAATTAGCCATAGCTTAGTGTTCATATTTTGTCAAACATCTTGAGTAGATCACTTCCATGTGCTTTTATTCTATGTTGGAGTGCAGTAGCTTAGTTTCTTGTTGCATTCTAGATGGCATTGTGTTGTTAATTGCAGAATTGTGCCATTCTTGTTTTGCTTGCCATTTGCAAACCGTGCATCCGATTCCGGTGATCTTTATATCGATTTCGACCGAAATCATCTCATCTTTCCAGTGGCATTCTTGGATTGCAAAGTTGATGCCTTGATAAATCTTTTCCTTCTGGAGCACGCATATGCATTGCATATCACATCCCGCATGTTATGCCATGTTTTGCATCATGTTGTTTGTGCATTGCACCGTGGTTGATTGTTGCTTCCTTTGCTTGTGTTTCTGCCTTGGGTAGAGCCGGGAGACGAGTTTGTGATCGAGGAACCCATTGAGTACGCTTACGAGGATCAAGCTTTTGTCAACTCAGATAACTTTGCAGGCAAGATGACCATACCCTCGAAATCACTTCTATCTTTGCTTGCTAGTTGCGCGCTCTATTGCTATGCCGCGATACCTACCACTTGCTATATCATGCCTCCCATATTGCCATTTCAAGCCTCTAACCCACGTTACCTAACAAACCGTTGTTTGGCTATGTTACCGCTTTGCTCAGCGCCTCTTATAGCGTTGCTAGTTGCAGGTGGAGATGAAGTTTGTTCCATGTTGGAACATGGATATTGTTGGGATATCATTATTATATCTTGTTTACTTTAATGCACCTATATACTAGCTAAAGGGTGGAAGCTTGACCTTATGCCTGGTGTTTTGTTTCGCTCTTGCCGCCCTAGTTTCCATCATACCGGTGTTATGTTCCTTGATTTTGCGTTCCTTACGCTGTTGGGTGTTATGTGAACCCCTTGACAGTTTGCTTTGAATAAAACTCCTCCAGCAAGGCCCAACCTTGGTTTTACCATTTGCCTACCTACCACCATATACCCCTTTCCCTTGGGTTCTGCAGACTCAAGGGTCATCTTTATTTTAAACCCCCCTAGGCCAGTGCTCCTCTAAGTGTTGGTCCGAAACGGGCAGCCTGCGGGGCCACCTCGGGGCAACTCGAGGGTTGGTTTTACTCGTAGCTTGACCTATCCTGTTTGCCCTGAGAATGAGATACGTGCGACTCCTATCGGGATTTGTCGGCACATCGGGCGGCTTTGCTGGTCTTGTTTTACCATTATCGAAATGTCTTGTAACCGGGATTCCGAGTCTGATCGGGTCGTCCTGGGAGAAGGAATATCCTTCGTTGACCGTGAGAGCTTGTGATGGGCTAAGTTGGGACACCCCTGTAGGGTTATGAACTTTCGAAAGCCGTGCCCGCGGTTATGGGCAGACGGGAATTTGTTAATGTCCTCTTGTAGTAAACTTGAAAATTAACTTAAATAAAATGAATCAACCGCGTGTGTAGCTGTGATGGTCTCTTTCGGCAGAGTCCGGGAAGATAACACGGTCTTGTGTTATGCTTGGACGTAAGTAGTCTCAGGATCACTTCTTGATCATTATTAGCTTCTCGACCATGCTTTGCTTCTCTTCTCGCTCTCTTTTGCGTAAGTTAGCCACCAGATATGCTAGCGCTTGCTGCAGCTCCACCTCACTACCCTTTCCTACCTTTAAGCTTAAATAGTCTTGATCGCGAGGGTGTGAGATTGCTGAGTCCCCGTGACTCACAGATACTTCCAAAACAAATGCAGGTGCTGATGATGCCAGTGCGAGGGACGCTACCGAACTCAAGTGGAGTTCGACGAGGATTCGGGTCGTTACTATGTTTCTTTTCCGGATGATCAGTAGAGGAGCCCAGTTGGGGCGATCGGGGATCTAGCATTTGGGGTTGTCTTTCTTTATTTTGGTTCCATAGTCAGACCTTGATTGTATTCTGGATGATGTATGCTATATTATGTAATGTGTGAAGTGGCGATTGTAAACCAACTCTTTATCCCTTTCTTATTCAGTACATGGGATGTGTAAAGATTACCCCTCTTCCGACATGCCTACCATGCGGTTATGCCTCTAAGTCGTGCCCCAACACGTGGGAGATATAGCCGCATTGTGGGTGTTACAAGTTGGTAATCAGAGCCTTCCCCGACTTAGGAGCCCCCTGCTTGATCGAATCGCTGACATTGTTGAGTCTAGAAGAAAATGTTTTGAGTCTTATAGGATTATATATATCGGAGAGTAGGATTATTTTTACTCCTCAGTCCCTTCGTCGCTCTGGTGAGGCCTGCTGACGTAGAGTTTTGACTCTTCTCTTCTCAAATTTCACAATTTTTTTTAGGATCACACGGGTATCTTGGAATCATTCCGATGGTTTTGTGACGAGAACATTGTTCTTGGTGCCTCCTGACATTTAGGGGTTGTGGAAGTGTCTCGGGGAGTTGAGCTCCGAGGTGTTGTCGTCACAATTTTATCGTTGCAGTTCTGAAATACCTGAGTTTGCCGACATCGAAAATCTTCTTTATGCAGTTGTTGGTGAGATAACCTCGACGCCACCCAGTACTGGGCGGGAGTTCGGAAGTATTGCCATAACTTGTATAACGGATGCTTTTCGAAGGTTGAGGTATGTGATTTCTGAAGGTTTCTTGGTTATGTGTTGAAGGATGGATACAGCTGGATGTAGGAATTGTTAGTTTTGGGTGAGATATTATGCTTCCCCTGTATCCCCAATAGCTGATTGCATAACCAGAAAGTTTCGGGAGTTTATAAGTGGTAATTCAAGTAGCTCCTAGAAAATCTTTCCAACAGACACATGATACGATATGGGATCTATCATATGTTTGTTTCCGGCTGATTCTGCAAGCCAATCCTTTGTTTTGTTTTGGTTTGTGGTATTCGAGTTGCTTCAAAGTCAAGTGTTGATTCCATACCTTTTCCTAAGCGGTGTTTTCATACTTCTATTTGAACACCAATCCTTCTTGATAATCGAGATTGTCATGTCAATCCTTTTTCAACCGTCATGTTTCTCTTCAAGTGGATCCAATCATTTTCAACATCCGCAAGATCAACTCAAAGTCTTCTCAATGTTGTTCGTCAACATTGTTCGTTTCATCCATTCCCAAGTTGTCTTTGTTTTTCCCGCCCTCCCACCCTTTTTATTCAAAGACTCAGATACCTTAATCAAGTATCCTTTTATTGATGTGAAGTTTCTTCATTCTTTTCCTTCAAAGTTCTTACCTGGTGATTCTCATGAAGATGATCTACTAGTTCATCGTTCTCCATTCTCTTTTCTTCTCCGGTGGATTAATTTCAAGCTTTGTTGATCATATCCTTTTCCTCGTTCCAAATGTTTTCTCATGCTGGTGCACCTTTTAATCATTCACTTCCCGGTATTTATTTGTTCTGGAGTGTTCAAGATATCTCAGAAGGCTCGTCTTTTCATTCAAGATCCGTTCAACCTATTTCGAGGTTGTTATCTCATTCAAGACATTTAATTCATCCGGCGCAATCTCCCTTTCAAGTAATTGTTTAATGGTGTATCTTTTGAGTGGGCCCTAACCCACAGGCCTTTTCCCAGGATCTTACCTGACTCTTCTAATTTTCCTGGAGTTACTCTCAAAATCTTTTTAAAGTTTGACGTAAGAATGATTTATCATCAGGCAAATGCCTTTCTCCAAGATCTTTCAATTCTTTTCATCGTTGATTCAACCTTTCTAATTTTCATCCCGGAGTATCTCAACAATTCATGGTGGTGTTTCTCGTCGTCATTCTCGGATTCGAAGTCCAAAGAAGAGTTTTCCTCCAAATCTTATCCGTTCTTTCAAAGATTCATGATTCTAGCTCGATGCCATCCTCACAATTATTTTCGATTGTGAGATATTCTTTTCACTCATTCGGAGCAAATTCAGGAGTCTTTTCAGTCTGATTCATCCAAAGCCCAGCATCTCAGAGTTATTCATTCTTAGCTTTTAGCTCTCATTCTCCTAATCTTACTGGTGCATCGTTCAAGTGTTCTCTAATCAGCTCGTCATCTCTTTGTTCTCATGTATCTAAATTCTCTCAAGCATCTTCGTTTATTTGCTAATCCTTCCCGGTGTTTCTTCATCTTTTATTCGTTCATTTTCAATTCTTACGGTGGTTCCTCCAAGATTCTTCTTCCTTCGTTTATCATATCAATTCAGTCGTTCTTTCCAAATCCCATCGGTTGATCGTTGAAGATTTTTATCAAGTTTGCGCTATATCCATCTTAATCTTTTCTACAAGAATAATTAGTATGCCGAATCCGTTGCTTGTCATCAATTTAAATTGGTGAAGGATAAGCATAATGTAATTCTTATTCTTGTTTCATCGAGTAAATTCAATTCCTGCTTTCCGGAGTGGTTCATCATATTACATTCTTGGTTCGAGATGCTTTATCTTTTCTTTTCCAAGAGTTCCAAGCTCTCGCAATTATATCACCACGGAGATTCATCTAAATCATTGCAAGGATTCACCTTGTGTTTTCAACTTCTCCTTCCATTCGTTTGATCATTCTTTTATTACCGGTGTTCTTCATGGAGGCTCTACATGATGGTTCATAAAGGATTTAATTCCTTCTCGAAGTATTCATCGAGATTCTTTTCAAAGGAGCTCAAGTATTCTTCATCTTGCATTCCAAAGTGTAATTCTTTCTACCTTATATTTTGGGATTGTGTTATGTCATTCTTGACAATTTCCCTTCATGTTTCATGATTCGCAAGTTGTCAAGTATGAGATAATTAAACCCATCAATTTCTTTGAGCATGAGCTCTTCTCAACCCATCATTATCTTTGGGGAGTTATCTTGGGTTTTATTTCACCTAAAGCTTTTCCCTAAGGATTGTTGCTATTTATGGTGCTTATAAATGAACCAAGTTCTTCAGTTACCCTCCCGGTGAAATAAGCTTCTCGTCTTCTTGTTGATATCAATCCAATCTTTTGTTAATGGCAGAATTTCATCTCATAATTTTGAGTTGTCTTCCATAAGCCCACATCAAGCTTATCCTTTCGTTGTTGATAATCCAACAACTCCGTTCGAGAATATGTTGTAAGCATGCTCTCTCAAGATCTTGTTTCCCTCCGTTCATTTCATTCAATTCTTTCTTCTTCCAGAGGCATTGTGTTGTTGCTCTCTCCTCTCATCATCTCGAGTTGTGAGGATCATGTTCTTTTCATGCTTATCCATTTAACCGGAGTGTTGTGTCCTCTGCTCAAGTTCTTTTCACCTTATCAAGTCTTACATCTCTTTTCAACCGGAGTGTTGTCCGAATTTGTTCTTCCTTGTTCCTCTTTCCTAACGGAGTGTTTTCAACTTCGATCATCCCCGTTGTATTCTTTCTTTCAATTTGTTCAACCTATCAAGGTTCCTTGGTTTCACCCGTTTGTAAAAGAAGCAACTTAGGTTGACCTTCCTAGATCTTGGGACGAGATCCTTTCGTAGTGATGGAGTGTTGTAACACCCCGGATGTAACTTGCCATATTTGTACTCCGACTCTTGCCATTCTTGGCTCTAAGTTATGAGATTCCCTTCATCGTTGGGTTTTGTCTTCGTTTTGCATTTCGTTCATGTCATGCATTTCATATCATGTCATCATGTGCATCTCATCTGCATACGTGTTCGTCTCATGCATCCGAGCATTTTCCCCGTTGTCCGTTTTGCAATCCGACACTCCTACGTCCTCCGGCGCCCCCTTTAGTCTCTTTTCGTGTGCGGGTGTTAAATGTTCTAGGAATGGACCGAGATTTGCCAAGCGGACTTGGTACACCACCGGTAGACCGCCTGTCAAGTTTCATGCAATTTGGAGTCCGTTTTATACTCCAACGGTTAACTGGCGAACCGTAAAGGCCTCGTGTGTGTTGCAGCCCAACACCCCTCCCAAATGGCCCAATAACCCATCCAAACCATCTCCTTGTCCTCCGCCATCGGATCATGATCGCGTGGCGGAAAACTGCACCTCATTTGGACACTCCCACCTCCTTTTAGGTATAAAAATGTCCTCCCCGTCCAAATTTCAGGTCCAACCCTAGCAAACTTCCTCTTCGCGCCGCCGGACAAAAATCCCGCCGCCGAACATGTCCGCCGCACCTGGCCACCTCACTCCGACCAATCTCGTCGTGCCAACTTAGCACCGCCGCCACCCGGAGCCACTAGCGCACCGCCACGTCGCCTCCCGGCCGCGGCTCTCTCTCCTCGCCGCGCCACGGCCCGCCGTGGCCCGAGGCCGGCCCGCCCCGGGCCGATCTGGGCTGAGCTGCGCCGCCGCCTCGAGCGTCGCCGCCGCCTCACCCGTCCACCACCACGGTGCGTCGCTCGCGCCTCCCTCCGCCGCGCGCCGTAGCTCGCCGGCCTCGCCGCCTCCCGTCGTCCGCCGCCGCATTGCCACGCGCGCTGCCAGCCGCCGTCGTCCGCCGCCGCATGCGCAGGCCGCCGCCGTCCGTGGCCCCTCCTCACCCCTCGCTAGAGTTCTTGTCGTCGAAATTCGCCCGGAGTTCGCCGGAGCTCTCTCCGGACAGATCCGTCCAGGTGGGACGAGATCCACCGGGATCCAAACCAAACGGCCTCCCCGCAGTCCCGGATCCTCTCATCCCGCACCACCTTGTCCCGCGTTGAGTTCTCGCGAGGGTAAAATTCCACTAAGTCCTTTCCCCCCTCATACTTTATTGCTCTGTTCAACGCATCATAACTTCATCACCGTAGCTCCGTTTCATGCGCATAATATATCAAAATGTTCATCATGATGTGCTCTTCATTTCATTCAATTGTGACCTGCTTGTTTGAGTCCATCTTGATGCCCAAATCATTGATGCAAGAGTGCTATAAATTGTTAGGTGCTGATTCTTATCAGAGTATGAGGATTTGTCATTTTCGTCACATTTGTTGTGTGCTGCATAGTGTTTTGATCTATGCCATGCCATCTTTACAGGGGTGTATGTCATGTATTTTTGTGATCAGTGTGGTGTCAGGACCCCGATTCTAAGTCACACTGATCTAGCATGTAACACATCATATCACTTTGCGACCTCACGCACGGTATTCCCACGGGTGCCACCTTACCTGGCCCGGGACCGTTTGCGCCTTTTGGCTCACGTATATGATAGTGTCGCTAGCATCCATATGACAGAGAACCCGGGCCGACATGACTAGTCGTGAACCCAAAGTGGCACTAACTTACGGGGACAGGCATACATGAATCAACATCGAGCATGTCGGTCAGCAGTGTGCGAATCCGGGCTGTAGCACTGGGCTAACAGGACTGCGGGAACCCGGGCTGTAGCAGGCTAGGTAGGACTCCGGATGTCACCGCGTGACATTTCCCCGAAGGGACAGACACAGGAATGAAGTGAATCACATGCCGGCCAGTCAAGTGTTCCGGAGCAGTAGTGCTGGGCTAGCAGGACTCCGGTGAACCGGGCTGTAGCGGACTACTATGGCTCATGGAAGCTGATGACCCACAAGTATAGGGGATCTATCGTAGTCCTTTCGATAAGTAAGAGTGTCGAACCCAACGAGGAGCAGAAGGAAATGATAAGCGGTTTCCAGCAAGGTAATCTCTGCAAGTACTGAAATAAGTGGTGACAGATAGTTTTGTGATAGGATAATTTGTAACGAGCAACAAGTAACAAAAGTAAATAAAGTGCAGCAAGGTGGCCCAATTTATTTTTGTAGCAAAGGACAAGCCTAGAAAAACTCTTATATAGAGAAAAGCTCTCCCGAGGACACATGGGAATATCGTCAAGCTAGTTTTCATCATGCTCATATGATTCGCGTTCGGTACTTTGATAATTTGGTATGTGGGTGGACCGGTGCTTGGGTGCTGCCCTTACTTGGACAAACATCCCACTTATGATTAACCTCTATTGCAAGCATCCGCAACTACAACAAAAGTATTAAGGTAAACCTAACCATAGCATGAAACATATGGATCCAAATCGTCCCCTTATGAAGCAACAAATAAACTAGGGTTTAAGCTTCTGTCACTCTAGCAACCCATCATCTACTTATTACTTCCCAATGCCTTCCTCTAGGCCCAAATAATGGTGAAGTGTCATGTAATCGACGTTCACATAACACCACTAGAGGAGAGACAACATACATCTCATCAAAATATCGAACGAATACCAAATTCACATGACTACTAATAGCAAGACTTCTCCCATGTCCTCAGGAACAAAAGTAACTACTCACAAAGCATAAAATTTTTCATAATCAGAGGGGTATTAATATGCATATAAGATCTGAACATACGATCTTCCACCAATTAAACCAACTAGCATCAACTACAAGGAGTAATTAACACTACTAGCAACCTACTATCACCAATCCCGGACTTGGAGACAAGAATTGGATACAAGAGATGAACTAGGGTTTTGAGAGGAGATGGTGCTGATGAAGATGTTGATGGAGATTTCCCTCTCCCGATGAGAGGATCATTGGTGATGACGATGGCAATGATTTCCCCCTCCGGGAGGGGAGTTTCCCCGGTAGAACAGCTCCGCCAGAGCCCTAGATTGGTTCCGCCAAGGTTCCGCCTCGTGGCGGCGGAGTTTCGTCTGAGAAGATGGCTTATTATTTTTTCCCATTGAAAGACTTCATATAGCAGAAGATGGTCACCGAAGGGCCACTAGGGGGCCCACGAGGTAGGGGCGCACCCAGGGTGGTAGGGCGCGCCCCCACCCTCGTGGGCATGGTGTGGCCCCCCCTGGTGAAGTTCTTGCTCTCAGTATTTTTGATATATTTGGAAAACATCTTCCGTGGAGTTTCATGACTTTTGGAGCTGTGCAGAATAGGTCTCTAATATTTTCTCCTTTTCCAGCCCAGAATCCCAGCTGCCGGCATTCTCCCTCTTTATGTAAACCTTGTAAAATAAGAGAGAATAGGCATAAGTATTGTGACATCACTACAAAAAAAAGACACATCCGTGACATTTTGGGCTTAACGAATTTTTTTTCTGTCATACATATGACACTTCTATGATGATAATTGTGACAAAACCCGGTATCATCATAGATGTGGTGGGCTCCTACTTCTATGACAAATAATCATGACATAAAATGGGATTTTCGTCCTGGGCGGGCCGGAGACGCAGCTGCATGACATTCTTTGGGCCGTCCATGACGGAAAAAACCATGGTAGAAGCGAGGGCGAGGAAAATTTCGGGGAGTTCCCAGTTACGGTGGGAGGTCGGGGGCCGAGCGATGCGCGTTTCTCTCATACACGTACGCGTGTGTGTGTGAGACGTTGGCTCTAACTGAACCCGAGCGAGGCGTTGGGCTCTAACTGAACCCGAGCGATTGCACTGTAGGCTACGCGTTACTGAACCCGAGCGATCGATCGATGGCTGTTAACTGAACCCGATCGAGCGATTCCTTCGCTACTGCTGCTAACTGAAGCCGATCGATGCTGCCTTTGGATGAACAGTGAGCGTTGCAGGGGGGGGGGGGGTTGGATGAACAGTTCCCGGTGGGGGTGGATGAACAGGACCCCGTGGTGTTGCCTCTGGATGAACAGGACCCCGATTGATCTAGCCGGTTGGGGCTAGATGAACAGGACCCCGTTGAGGGCTGGATGAACAGGACCACCCTGTGGAGGGCTGGATGAACAGTAGACGGTGGAGGGCAGGATGAACAGTAGCCCGTGGAGGGGTGGTTGAACAGGAGCCGTGGAGAGGGCCGGTTGAACAGTAGCCGGTGGAGTAGCGTGCGGTGGAGGCTGGATGAACATGAGCCCATGGATGAACAGTCGCAGGTGGAGGCTGGAGGAGGTCGACAGTGGATGAACAGTAGCTCGTGGAGGCTGGAGGGGGTCGACGGTGGAGATGAACAGTGTCCCGTGGAGTCCCGTTTTGCGGTACGCCACACCCCTCCCGATGAACAGGACCCCCGTTTCTACCGTAGCGCTCCAACAAAAGTCAGTTTCCTCCATTTTGCGCTACGCCACACCCCTCCCGATGAACAGGACCCCCGTTTCGACCGTAGGAGGTCCGTTTCATCCGTTTTGCGGTACGCCACACCCCTCCCGATGATCAGGACCCCCGTTTCGACCGTAGGAGGTCCGTTTCCTCCATTTTGCGGTACGCCAGACCCCTCCCGATCAACAGGACCCCGTTCCGAACGTAGGAGGTCCGTTTCCTTCGTTGTGCGGTATGCCAGTCCTCGTTTCCATCGCCTGTTCCGTCCAAGCCCTCCCGATGAACACGACCATGCATTCCATTCCGACCCAGCCGGTTGGCTCCCATGTGTTCCGTTGCCTCCCCATGAACACGACGCATTCCGTTGCCTCCCCATGAACACGACGCATTCCGTTGCCTCCCCATGAACACAACAACGACAGTGTTTCTCCGTTCCGACCCAGCCATGTACATGAGCCCTGGTCGTACGTATGCGCGATTAGGCGTTCGAGACCCCACCCATATGTACACATGGGTGGCCGTATTTTCTTTCTTGCACCCTGGCCGCTGTACGTACGTGTACATGCTACGTGCGCGCCTCTACTAAGACACATGCGCGCCTCCACATCGACCAATATGTACGTACACGTTCACGACCAGAATGACAACGCTACGTACGCTTCGACCTGGTGGGTCCCAACCATCAAGCACTTCCTTGTTTGCGAAGATGTAGCTGGTGGGTCCCAGCAGTCAGGGGGCAAATCATTTTGTTTGCCCAGACACACTTCCTTACGTGCGAAGATGTAGCTGGTGGGTCCCAACAGTCAGGGGAAACATTTTTTTCGCGAAATATAGTGGCCCGTCCGGTGGGTCCTAGCTGTTAGGTGGAGGAATCATTATTTTCCGTGTAATAAGGAGCCACTTCCTTGCTGCGGCCGTGGACCCAGCTGTCAGCCTCTCCACGTACAATCCATGTCCGATGGAAGTCATTCCTTGACCATGTTGACCACGCCGCGCCGAGAGCACCAGGGCGGTGGACGACGGCGAGGCCTAGGGAGGGGACGACACGAAGGAAGGGAAGACTCGGCAGTTGTTTCCCACATGGAGGGGAGTACGACTGTACGAGGGTTTACTGGTTCGTCTGCCGTCGCCAGAGAATAACAGCAGGTGTGGGTGAGTATAGGGATGGCTAGGCCAGCGATGGGAGTACGATCGGGCGGTGAGGCCTGCACGATAGCATAGCTGGCCGTGAGGAGGAGGGAGCAGGCAGTCCCGCCGACGCTTGTTTGAGTAGCTGGAGCAGGAAGAGCAGAGATTGAAGAAGCACGACGACCGTTGGATGGACATCCAACAGTCAGTGCTTGTGCGTCAACCTTTTTTTAGGAAAGCCTCAAATCTGTGAAAAATAGCATACAACCCATCTGCTATTATTTCTAATAATTTACAGCCCATTTGCTAATTCTTAAGGTTTTTTTGGAGCCCATATTCTTTTTGTTAGCATTACAGCCCATATTGTGGCAATGGTTAAAAAATTATACAAAATTTTGCATATTTCGGTCCGGTCCGAACTGTTTTTAATCCCGAAATTTCGACTCACATTCAAACTGATTTTTAAAATAAATGTATATGAATATAAAATCCAACAAATTCTCCACGCATAAAAATTAATGTAATTTAAAATCTTGAAATGAAAAAAAGATATTTGAAACTAATTGCCGGTTTGATGTGTTTTAAAAATGTACAACCCATTTCTCATTACTGATGGGCCATTTTCTCGGCCAGCCGAATGAAAGATCTCCTCGTCTTGAAAGATTTGCTGCCCAACCGGCCTGACAAAGCGACTTACTTGGCAAATCAAAAAAAAAACTGGGCTGTGGCCGTGGACCCAGCTGTCAGCCTCTCCACGTACAGTACTCTTCCGATGGAAGTCGTTCCTTCACCACGTTGACCATGCCGCGCGGAGATCACCACGGCGGTGGACGATGACGAGGCCTAGGAAGGGGACGACGCGGCAGTGGAAGCCCGCGCGGAGAGGACTACGAGGGTTCACTGGTTCGGCTGTGGTGTGAGGCTGCCGTCACCGTAGGGCCTGGCCAGCGGTGGGAATAGTAGGGGGCGGTGAGGCCTCTGCGGCAGCACAGCCGGCCACGGGAGGCAGGAGCATGCGACACGACCGACGCTGCTTTGGGCGGTTGGAGCAAGAAGACTAGAGGTTGAAGAAGCACTACGGCCGTTCGATGGACATCGTACGGTCACTGGAGCTAGAATCGTTCATATTGACTAAGTTGACAAAGCCCTTCGTCCCCGTCAACTTAGTAGGCCCACAAGTCAGCCTCCCAGCAAGGTGGGTCCCAGCTAGCCGGGGGAGTATTCATTTTTTTGTGCGTAATAAGGAGG
Organism: Triticum aestivum; assembly: GCF_018294505.1. Taxonomy (NCBI): domain Eukaryota; kingdom Viridiplantae; phylum Streptophyta; class Magnoliopsida; order Poales; family Poaceae; genus Triticum; species Triticum aestivum. The sequence continues at coordinate 372,914,340 of NC_057809.1, read as the reverse complement.
AACTTCCGGTGGGTCTGAGCTGGTAGCTGGGGGAGCGTTTTTTTCGCGAAATACGTTGGCCCGTCTGGTGTCTCCCAGCAGTCAGGGGGAAATGATTTTTTTCGCAAAATACTGGTGGCCCGTCCGGTGGGTCCCCGTTGTCAGGTGGAGGAATAATTATTTTCAAAGGAGGCACTTCCTTGCGGCTGCCGTGGACCCAGCTGTGAGCCTCTCCATGTACGATACTCTTCTGATGGAAGTCGGTCGCTGACCACATTGACCACGCCGCGCCGACGGCGGTGGACGACGACGAGGCCTAGGAAGGGGACGATGCAGAGCCATGCAAGACGCGGCAGTGGATGCCCACGCGGAAAGGAGTACAAGCGTTCACTGGTTCGGCTGCGGTGTGAGGCTGCCGTGAGGCCTGGCCCGGCCAGTGGTGGGAGTGGTATGGGGGCGGTGAGGCCGCCGCGGTAGCACAGCCGGCCACGGGAGGCAGGAGCAGGCGGCACGACCGGCGCTGCTTTGGGCGGCTGGAGCAAGAAGACCAGAGGTTGAAGAAGCACTATGGCCGTTGGATCGACATCATACGGTCACTGGAGTATTGACTAAGTTGACAAAGCTCTCCGTCCCTGTCAACTTAGTAGGCCAACAAGTCGGCCCAACAATATGGTGGGTCCCAGCTAGTAGGGGGTATTCATTTTTTGGGCGTAATAAGGAGGCACTTCCTTGCGTGCGAAGATATAGCTGGTGGGTCCGACCTGTCAGCGGGGGAACATTTTTTCTGTGAAATACAAAGGCCCTTCCTGTGGGTCCTAGCTGTCAGGTGGAGGAATCATTATTTTGCGCGTAATAAGGAGGTATTTCTTGCGTGCGGCCGTGGACCCAGCTGTCAGCCTCTCCACGTACAGTCCACTTCCGATGGATGTCATTCATTGACCACGTTGACCAGGCCGCGCCGAGAGCACCAGGCCGGAGAATAACAACATGTGTGGGTGAGTAGAGGGATGGCTAGGCCAGCGACGGGAGTACGGTGGGGCCGTGAGGCCTGCGCGGCAGCATAGCCGGCCGCGGGAGGAGGGAGCAGGCAGTCCCGCTGGCGCTTGTTTGAGCGGCTTGAGCATGAAGAGCAGAGATTGAAGAAGCACGACAGCCATTGGATGGACATCCAATAGTCACTGCTCTCGTGTGTTGACTAAGTTGACAGGGCATTGCGTGTGCGTCAACCTTTTTTTTATGAAAGCATACGCGTCAACCTGTAGTTGGCGCACAAGTCAGCCTCAAATCTGTGGAAAACAGCATACAACCCATCTGCCATTATTTCTAATAATGTACAGCCCATTTGCTAATTCTTAAGAATTTTTTTGGAGCCCATCTTCTTTTTGTTAGCATCACACCCCATATTGTGGCCACGGTTAAAAAGTATACGCAATTTTGCATATTTCGGTGCAGTCAACTGTTTTTAATCTAGAAATATCGATTCACATTCAAACTACTTTGAAAAATAATTTATTTAAATATAAAATCCAAATAATTGTCCACGCATAAAAATCAATGGAATTTAAGATCTTGTAATGAAAAAAAATTGAAACTAATTCCCGGTTTGATGTGTTTTAAAAATGTACAACCCATTTCTGGGCAAACCGAATGAAACTCTCCTCGTCTTGAAAGATTTGCAGCCCAGCAGGGCCGATAAAGCAAGTAGGCCTTGTTTGGGTATTTCTTTAAGAAAAATAGAACTGGGCTAGCCATTTTCAGCAATAAAAAACACAACTGGGCTCATGATGTGGTAAACATAGATAAAATCCTGGCTAGACGGGCCACAGCCCCCGCACAGCCCCGTTGTTACCCTGATCCGTCGCTAAAACTAGTATAAATGACAACTGCTTGTTCCTCAAAAAAAAACTGCACGACTTGCTGGGTCCCTAGTGTCAGCCGCTCGTAGTGTAATTCTCTCGTTTATTGACTACGTTGACAATGACGTGAGCCCCAGATGTCCAACCATTAGGAGGAACCATATTTTTGGGCTTGTACTATAGAGGCACTTGCTTGCGTACTGCCATGACGCTGGTGGGTCCCTACTGTCATCCTCTCAATGTTCCTCTCGGTTGTTGATGACGTTGACAATGCAAGAGGGCGGCGCATCGCGTACGGAGAGCGAACCAAGGCCGCAAGGTGGAGGACGACGGTGAGGCCTCGGACGGAATGAATAGGAGCCGTTGAAGATGCGCAGGTCCAGTCGCAGGCGGAGGGGAGTACGAGGGTTGACTGGTTTGGGCGCGGGTGCGTGTTGGGGCTGACATCGCCGGAGAATAATAGGACGTGTGGGGGAATAGAGGGAGGGACTGGCCAACGTTGGAGGGTACATACGGTAGGGCGGCGGAGGCGGGAGCAGGCGGAGCCGACGGGGTGGTTTGGTTTGGGCGATTGGAGGAATAAGAAGACAAGAGATAGAAGATACACGACAGATGTTGGATGTCAATCCAACGGCTGGTAGGCAGAATCGTTTGTTGACTGGCTAGTAAGTCGACACCACCTTGGATAGGCTATTTCCTCGTGGGTCCCAAATGTCAGAATCCAAATCTGTCACGGTCATGCAACCTTTCCTATGAAAATTTACAGCCCATTTGATGTGCTAGTTCGAAATAAGTTTGTGGGTGCTGGTGGGGGCTAATCACTTGGCTTCTGTAATGCACAGTGAGCTCAAGCAGCCAGCGAGAGTGATGTTATTTCCCTTGATTTGGATTTGTTACAATATTTCACTCTAAATTAAACGAATGGCAAGCCATTTGCCTTGTTTCAAAGAAAATATGACAGTCACAGCCGAGTTGAAAAGGGAAGGAACATCTAACTCTAGCTTACAAACTGTATGAAAGCACGAGGGTTAATTTTTCATCAGGTTTACAAAAAAACCAGATTGAAAAGGGCAACACCATCTAACTCCAGCACTGTTTTCGGTAGTCACAATCAAATGGATCGGTCAAGTCCATAGAATGAACATCCTGGGTCGTAAAATTTACTGGATTATGACCACAATATGTTGTAAATAGAAGCCCGGCACGTTCAGAAGCTCTTTTGCCCACCTGAAACTCCTTTTTTTGCTCTTCGACATACCCATCCGTCAAAACCATGCTGCTGATAAACTTAAGCCTGATGGACAATAGTAACCTCGCATTCAGCAGGAAGAATGTGGCAAATCTTGTGTTTGCACGGTTGGCTACATATCGTTCTAGCATTATTGTCTTATATCGAATCTCATGAGAAGTGAGAAAATCCCGATGCTTACGAATCCACCGATTGGTTATAACTTTCTTACCCCGTCCTGTTGCCTAAATAGTCATGAAGATTGAAAACAGCTAAGGTCTAAAGGAAGACTGTCGAAAGAGCACCAACTGAACGGTTAATTCTAGTACACTATATGCGGGCTTGCAATGTGCGTGAAATTATCACCTTTATATACAACTTCTCCTGACATGGAAAGCATTGCAGCAAGCCAATAATCTTGTTCAGATCAAAACTATTCATTTGGATATATAAGATCTTGACAGAATCCAGCACCAGTGATAGGCCATCCATGGAGAAACTCTTCATTGAGCATAGAACATAATATTAGTACAAAATGTGTACTCCAAGATGATATATAAATTATGCGCAGAAATTTAAAATGCAACTTATGGTTACAAGTGTAGATGATAATATAAAGTACCTGAAGAACTGTGGAGCCAAACACACCATATTGAAATGAGCACAGAGATCACACCCAAGGTCTCCAGTTTAGGCGCAGAGAGGACGGTTATTTGCAACGGTGAATAACTAGAATCAAGGATCAACCTTTGAAGTGAAGGGGCATCTTGGATGATGAGTTGCCTTCCGTCAAAAGAAATTCCAATTCTTACAAGGTTAGGCGACTTTATTTGGAGACAAACGATTCTAACTGTGAAAACAAGCACCAAGCACTCCAGCGCAGGGCAACTGGAGTGGATGATGCTGTGCAATGAGGCCTCCCATATACGAACCCGCACAAGTGAAAGTTTCTTGAGAAATGGGAGTCGAAGGTTTAGTACCAGATTGTCTGGTAGGTAGCACTGCGCAAAGGTGGCGGTGTGGAGAGAGGACGAAAACCCCGAGATGGACATCGGTGCTGAGGGCACAAGTTCATGGCGTTCGGTATGTGGTATGTGATTTCCAGGGGAATAGTAGAACTCAAGCAGCTGTAGTTCTGTGAATTCACGGGATTCCAGCCAGGCGTCCACCGTGCAAGGCATGGTATGCTTACTCAGGTAGCATGACGGGATGCAGAGGCTTTGAACGGAGCCCTGGTGGGAGGAGATGATGGCTTTGGGGATTTCAAAATCATTGAAGAGAGATAGCTGACGACAGTCGAGATTAAGGGGAACGGCGCGCCATAAAGGGCACTACCGAATTGAGAGGACTTGGGTGCTGCAACAATCCTTGGTGGGGAGAAGCGAGATGATCTCCCCAAGGATGGCATCCGGGAGATTGCTGATGCGGTCCACCCGAGATTCTATGGGTTCCTGGGATCCGGTGGGGCGGGGTTGTCGCTTCTCCCCGCGCTGCCGGGTGCGGGATCTACAACAGGCGTCGCCGCTGGCGGGAGCCTCATCTTCTTGGCGCTGGGGTCAGCCGACTCCATTTTCCTCGAGGGCATCGTGTCGCGCTCACGGATTTGAGCAGAGTAATGAATGACGAGCCTAGTTGTAGTGCGAGCGAAGAAGAAGGGGAGCTGGGGGTTTTCTGTAGGAGTGAGGAAGAAGGGGAGCTGGGGTTTTCTATAGGAGTGAGGTGAGGAATTTGGGGGTACGAGTGGAGCGAGCTGACGTGAGGTGGGTGGGAGCGAGGAGGAAGAAG